>NW_027639344.1:0-52757 GCF_949152265.1 Phoxinus phoxinus | reverse complement strand
ACAGGAAAGGGTGCAATTTAGAAGGAAGGGCCCCAGAGGCTCGGGACTCTGGGGTCTGAGAGGGCCCATGGGGGACCCTCAGCACCCCGAAGGACGACCCGCTGGGACTCGTACTTTCCGAGATATCGACCGTTTTGTCCAAAAGTCCCCTATGTATAACCGGGTGTATCTTGGGAGTTAAGCCGAGTTGGAGCTCCAAACTCCGGGCATTAGGAGGGCCCTTAGGGCCCCTTCAGACCCCACCGTCTCCAGCTCCTGGGCCTTTCCGTTTCCGAGATACGGCCACTTCCTGTCCAGCTTTGACCGGGTGTATCTCGGAAACCAAGCCGACTTGGAGGTCCATACTCCGGGGTTGGGTAGGCACCCATGGGCCCCCCATGACCCCAGAGTATGGAGCCCAAAATCGGCTTGGTTCCTGAGTAATGCCTGGTCAAAGATGGGACTTTGACCGGGTGTATCTCGGAAACCAAGCCGACTTGGAGGTCCATACTACGGGGTTGGGTAGGCACCCATGGGCCCCCTATGACTCCAGAGTATGGAGCCCAAAGTCGGCTTGGTTCCTGAGTAATGCCTGGTCAAAGATGGGAATTTGACCGGGTGTATCTCGAAAACCAAGCCAACTTGGAGGTCCATACTCCGGGGTTGGGTAGGCACCCATGGGCCCCCTATGACCCCAGAGTATGGAGCCCAAAGTCGGCTTGGTTCCTGAGTAATGCCCGGTCAAAAACAGCATCCCACCTGCAACTTATTTGACGGTGCCCCTGTGAGCAGTTGGTGGACAGTATGATTTTATGCAAATTATACATAATTAATGGCTGTAATGTACATCAGTGTGTGGTGCTGTGTCCCCTGAGTGGTGTACAGTAGGTTTCACCTATAAATTAACATTTTCAGATAATCAGACCCAAGGTTCCCGAGGATCCACTTTCTCCAACCCAAGGTTCCTGAGAATCCACCCGCTGAAAATTTCTAAGTCAAAAACAGCATCCCACCTGTAACTTATTTGACGGTGCCCCTGTGAGCAGTTGGTGGACAGTGTGATTTTATGCAAATTATACATAATTAATGGCTGTGATGTACATCAGTGTGTGGAGCTGTGTCCCCTGAGTGGTGTACAGTAGGTTTCACCTATAAATTAACATTTTCAGATAATCAGACCCAAGGTTCCTGAGGATCCACTTTCTCCAACCCAAGGTTCCTGAGGATCCACCCGCTGAAAATTTCTAAGTCAAAAACAGCATCCCACCTGTAACTTATTTGACGGTGCCCCTGTGAGCAGTTGGTGGACAGTATGATTTTATGCAAATTATGCATAATTAATGGCTGTGATGTACATCAGTGTGTGGAGCTGTGTCCCCTGAGTGGTGTACAGTAGGTTTCACCTATAAATTAACATTTTCAGATAATCAGACCCAAGGTTCCTGAGGATCCACTTTCTCCAACCCAAGGTTCCTGAGAATCCACCCGCTGAAAATTTCTAAGTCAAAAACAGCATCCCACCTGTAACTTATTTGACGGTGCCCCTGTGAGCAGTTGGTGGACAGTATGATTTTATGCAAATTATGCATAATTAATGGCTGTGATGTACATCAGTGTGTGGAGCTGTGTCCCCTGAGTGGTGTACAAGAGGTTTCACCTATAAATTAACATTTTCAGATAATCAGACCCAAGGTTCCTGAGGATCCACTTTCTCCAACCCAAGGTTCCTGAGAATCCACCCGCTGAAAATTTCTAAGTCAAAAACAGCATCCCACCTGTAACTTATTTGACAGTGCCCCTGTGAGCAGTTGGTGGACAGTATGATTTTATGCAAATTATGCATAATTAATGGCTGTGATGTACATCAGTGTGTGGAGCTGTGTCCCCTGAGTGGTGTACAGTAGGTTTCACCTATAAATTAACATTTTCAGATAATCAGACCCAAGGTTCCTGAGGATCCACTTTCTCCAACCCAAGGTTCCTGAGAATCCACCCGCTGAAAATTTCTAAGTCAAAAACAGCATCCCACCTGTAACTTATTTGACGGTGCCCCTGTGAGCAGTTGGTGGACAGTATGATTTTATGCAAATTATGCATAATTAATGGCTGTGATGTACATCAGTGTGTGGAGCTGTGTCCCCTGAGTGGTGTACAGTAGGTTTGACCCAAAATAACCACATTATTTGTGAAATATGACCATTTTAATGCAATGTCCACGGGGAGCCTACAGGGACTCTGTCAAATAAGTTACAGGTGGGCTCCAAACTTTGAACGGCCATAACTCGGGGGCCCGGCCACCTAGCGACACCAAACTCGGGTCAAAGTAAGGTCCCGAGGGGCCCTCTCCAACGGGCCATGGCCCGTGCTTCTAGCGCCCCCTAAGGCCGAGATACGGGGGCCAACAGGAAAGGGTGCAATTTAGAAGGAAGGGCCCCAGAGGCTCGGGACTCTGGGGTCTGAGAGGGCCCATGGGGGACCCTCAGCACCCCGAAGGACGACCCGCTGGGACTCGTACTTTCCGAGATATCGACCGTTTTGTCCAAAAGTCCCCTATGTATAACCGGGTGTATCTTGGGAGTTAAGCCGAGTTGGAGCTCCAAACTCCGGGCATTAGGAGGGCCCTTAGGGCCCCTTCAGACCCCACCGTCTCCAGCTCCTGGGCCTTTCCGTTTCCGAGATACGGCCACTTCCTGTCCAGCTTTGACCGGGTGTATCTCGGAAACCAAGCCGACTTGGAGGTCCATACTCCGGGGTTGGGTAGGCACCCATGGGCCCCCCATGACCCCAGAGTATGGAGCCCAAAGTCGGCTTGGTTCCTGAGTAATGCCTGGTCAAAGATGGGACTTTGACCGGGTGTATCTCGGAAACCAAGCCGACTTGGAGGTCCATACTACGGGGTTGGGTAGGCACCCATGGGCCCCCTATGACCCCAGAGTATGGAGCCCAAAGTCGGCTTGGTTCCTGAGTAATGCCCGGTCAAAAACAGCATCCCACCTGTAACTTATTTGACGGTGCCCCTGTGAGCAGTTGGTGGACAGTATGATTTTATGCAAATTATGCATAATTAATGGCTGTAATGTACATCAGTGTATGGAGCTGTGTCCCCTGAGTGGTGTACAGTAGGTTTGACCAAAAATAACCACATTATTTGTGAAATATGACCATTTTAATGCAATGTCCACGGGGAGCCTACAGGGACCCTGTCAAATAAGTTACAGGTGGGCTCCAAACTTTGAACGGCCATAACTCGGGGGCCCGGCGGCCTAGCGACATCAAACTCGGGTCAAAGTAAGGTCCCGAGGGGCCCTCTCAAACGGGCCATGGCCCGTGCTTCTAGCGCCCCCTAAGGCCGAGATACGGGGGCCAACAGGAAAGGGTGCAATTCAGAAGGAAGGGTCCCAGAGGCTCGGGACTCTGGGGTCTGAGAGGGCCCCTGGGGGACCCTCACCACTCCGAAGGACGACCCGCTGGGACTCGTCCTTTCCGAGATATCGACCGTTTTGTCCAAAAGTCCCCTATGTATAACCGGGTGTATCTTGGGAGTTAAGCAGAGTTGGAGCTCCAAACTCCGGGCAAAAGAAGGGCCCTTAGGGCCTCTTCAGACCCCACCGTCCCCAGCTCCTGGGCCTTTCCGTTTCCGAGATACGGCCACTTCCGGTCCAGCTTTGACCGGGTGTATCTTGAAAACCAAACCGACTTGGAGGTCCATACTCCGGGGTTGGGTAGGCACCCATGGGGCCCCGATGACCCCAGAGTATGGAGCCCAAAGTCGGCTTGGTTCCTGAGTAATGCCCGGTCAAAGATGGGACTTTGACCGGGTGTATCTCGGAAACCAAGCCGACTTGGAGGTCCATACTCTGGGGTTGGGTAGGCACCCATAGGCCCCCCATGACCCCAGAGTATGGAGCCCAAAGTCGGCTAGGTTCCTGAGTAATGCCTTGTCAAATATGGGACTTTGACCGGGTGTATCTCGGAAACCAAGCCGACTTGGAGGTCCATACTCCGGGGTTGGGTAGGCAACCATGGGCCCCCCATGACCCCAGAGTATGGAGCCCAAAGTCGGCTTGGTTCCTGAGTAATGCCCGGTCAAAAACAGCATCCCACCTGTAACTTAATAAGCTACTCACTGGACTTCACCACATGTGATGAAATCCCCCATTCTTTACAGGGATTCACCCGCTGAAAATTTCTAAGTCAAAAACAGCATCCCACCTGCAACTTATTTGACGGTGCCCCTGTGAGCAGTTGGTGGACAGTATGATTTTATGCAAATTATGCATAATTAATGGCTGTAATGTACATCAGTGTGTGGAGCTGTGTCCCCTGAGTGGTGTACAGTAGGTTTCACCTATAAATTAACATTTTCAGATAATCAGACCCAAGGTTCCTGAGGATCCACTTTCTCCAACCCAAGGTTCCTGAGAATCCACCCGCTGAAAATTTCTAAGTCAAAAACAGCATCCCACCTGTAACTTATTTGACGGTGCCCCTGTGAGCAGTTGGTGGACAGTATGATTTTATGCAAATTATGCATAATTAATGGCTGTGATGTACATCAGTGTGTGGAGCTGTGTCCCCTGAGTGGTGTACAGTAGGTTTCACCTATAAATTAACATTTTCAGATAATCAGACCCAAGGTTCCTGAGGATCCACTTTCTCCAACCCAAGGTTCCTGAGGATCCACCCGCTGAAAATTTCTAAGTCAAAAACAGCATCCCACCTGCAACTTATTTGACGGTGCCCCTGTGAGCAGTTGGTGGACAGTATGATTTTATGCAAATTATGCATAATTAATGGCTGTAATGTACATCAGTGTGTGGAGCTGTGTCCCTTGAGTGGTGTACAGTAGGTTTCACCTATAAATTAACATTTTCAGATAATCAGACCCAAGGTTCCTGAGGATCCACTTTCTCCAACCCAAGGTTCCTGAGAATCCACCCGCTGAAAATTTCTAAGTCAAAAACAGCATCCCACCTGTAACTTATTTGACGGTGCCCCTGTGAGCAGTTGGTGGACAGTATGATTTTATGCAAATTATGCATAATTAATGGCTGTGATGTACATCAGTGTGTGGAGCTGTGTCCCCTGAGTGGTGTACAGTAGGTTTGACCCAAAATAACCACATTATTTGTGAAATATGACCATTTTAATGCAATGTCCACGGGGAGCCTACAGGGACTCTGTCAAATAAGTTACAGGTGGGCTCCAAACTTTGAACGGCCATAACTCGGGGGCCCGGCCACCTAGCAACACCAAACTCGGGTCAAAGTAAGGTCCCGAGGGGCCCTCTCCAACGGGCCATGGCCCGTGCTTCTAGCGCCCCCTAAGGCCGAGATACGGGGGCCAACAGGAAAGGGTGCAATTTAGAAGGAAGGGCCCCAGAGGCTCGGGACTCTGGGGTCTGAGAGGGCCCATGGGGGACCCTCAGCACCCCGAAGGACGACCCGCTGGGACTCGTACTTTCCGAGATATCGACCGTTTTGTCCAAAAGTCCCCTATGTATAACCGGGTGTATCTTGGGAGTTAAGCCGAGTTGGAGCTCCAAACTCCGGGCATTAGGAGGGCCCTTAGGGCCCCTTCAGACCCCACCGTCTCCAGCTCCTGGGCCTTTCCGTTTCCGAGATACGGCCACTTCCTGTCCAGCTTTGACCGGGTGTATCTCGGAAACCAAGCCGACTTGGAGGTCCATACTCCGGGGTTGGGTAGGCACCCATGGGCCCCCCATGACCCCAGAGTATGGAGCCCAAAATCGGCTTGGTTCCTGAGTAATGCCTGGTCAAAGATGGGACTTTGACCGGGTGTATCTCGGAAACCAAGCCGACTTGGAGGTCCATACTACGGGGTTGGGTAGGCACCCATGGGCCCCCTATGACTCCAGAGTATGGAGCCCAAAGTCGGCTTGGTTCCTGAGTAATGCCTGGTCAAAGATGGGAATTTGACCGGGTGTATCTCGAAAACCAAGCCAACTTGGAGGTCCATACTCCGGGGTTGGGTAGGCACCCATGGGCCCCCTATGACCCCAGAGTATGGAGCCCAAAGTCGGCTTGGTTCCTGAGTAATGCCCGGTCAAAAACAGCATCCCACCTGCAACTTATTTGACGGTGCCCCTGTGAGCAGTTGGTGGACAGTATGATTTTATGCAAATTATACATAATTAATGGCTGTAATGTACATCAGTGTGTGGTGCTGTGTCCCCTGAGTGGTGTACAGTAGGTTTCACCTATAAATTAACATTTTCAGATAATCAGACCCAAGGTTCCCGAGGATCCACTTTCTCCAACCCAAGGTTCCTGAGAATCCACCCGCTGAAAATTTCTAAGTCAAAAACAGCATCCCACCTGTAACTTATTTGACGGTGCCCCTGTGAGCAGTTGGTGGACAGTGTGATTTTATGCAAATTATACATAATTAATGGCTGTGATGTACATCAGTGTGTGGAGCTGTGTCCCCTGAGTGGTGTACAGTAGGTTTCACCTATAAATTAACATTTTCAGATAATCAGACCCAAGGTTCCTGAGGATCCACTTTCTCCAACCCAAGGTTCCTGAGGATCCACCCGCTGAAAATTTCTAAGTCAAAAACAGCATCCCACCTGTAACTTATTTGACGGTGCCCCTGTGAGCAGTTGGTGGACAGTATGATTTTATGCAAATTATGCATAATTAATGGCTGTGATGTACATCAGTGTGTGGAGCTGTGTCCCCTGAGTGGTGTACAGTAGGTTTCACCTATAAATTAACATTTTCAGATAATCAGACCCAAGGTTCCTGAGGATCCACTTTCTCCAACCCAAGGTTCCTGAGAATCCACCCGCTGAAAATTTCTAAGTCAAAAACAGCATCCCACCTGTAACTTATTTGACGGTGCCCCTGTGAGCAGTTGGTGGACAGTATGATTTTATGCAAATTATGCATAATTAATGGCTGTGATGTACATCAGTGTGTGGAGCTGTGTCCCCTGAGTGGTGTACAAGAGGTTTCACCTATAAATTAACATTTTCAGATAATCAGACCCAAGGTTCCTGAGGATCCACTTTCTCCAACCCAAGGTTCCTGAGAATCCACCCGCTGAAAATTTCTAAGTCAAAAACAGCATCCCACCTGTAACTTATTTGACAGTGCCCCTGTGAGCAGTTGGTGGACAGTATGATTTTATGCAAATTATGCATAATTAATGGCTGTGATGTACATCAGTGTGTGGAGCTGTGTCCCCTGAGTGGTGTACAGTAGGTTTCACCTATAAATTAACATTTTCAGATAATCAGACCCAAGGTTCCTGAGGATCCACTTTCTCCAACCCAAGGTTCCTGAGAATCCACCCGCTGAAAATTTCTAAGTCAAAAACAGCATCCCACCTGTAACTTATTTGACGGTGCCCCTGTGAGCAGTTGGTGGACAGTATGATTTTATGCAAATTATGCATAATTAATGGCTGTGATGTACATCAGTGTGTGGAGCTGTGTCCCCTGAGTGGTGTACAGTAGGTTTGACCCAAAATAACCACATTATTTGTGAAATATGACCATTTTAATGCAATGTCCACGGGGAGCCTACAGGGACTCTGTCAAATAAGTTACAGGTGGGCTCCAAACTTTGAACGGCCATAACTCGGGGGCCCGGCCACCTAGCGACACCAAACTCGGGTCAAAGTAAGGTCCCGAGGGGCCCTCTCCAACGGGCCATGGCCCGTGCTTCTAGCGCCCCCTAAGGCCGAGATACGGGGGCCAACAGGAAAGGGTGCAATTTAGAAGGAAGGGCCCCAGAGGCTCGGGACTCTGGGGTCTGAGAGGGCCCATGGGGGACCCTCAGCACCCCGAAGGACGACCCGCTGGGACTCGTACTTTCCGAGATATCGACCGTTTTGTCCAAAAGTCCCCTATGTATAACCGGGTGTATCTTGGGAGTTAAGCCGAGTTGGAGCTCCAAACTCCGGGCATTAGGAGGGCCCTTAGGGCCCCTTCAGACCCCACCGTCTCCAGCTCCTGGGCCTTTCCGTTTCCGAGATACGGCCACTTCCTGTCCAGCTTTGACCGGGTGTATCTCGGAAACCAAGCCGACTTGGAGGTCCATACTCCGGGGTTGGGTAGGCACCCATGGGCCCCCCATGACCCCAGAGTATGGAGCCCAAAGTCGGCTTGGTTCCTGAGTAATGCCTGGTCAAAGATGGGACTTTGACCGGGTGTATCTCGGAAACCAAGCCGACTTGGAGGTCCATACTACGGGGTTGGGTAGGCACCCATGGGCCCCCTATGACCCCAGAGTATGGAGCCCAAAGTCGGCTTGGTTCCTGAGTAATGCCCGGTCAAAAACAGCATCCCACCTGTAACTTATTTGACGGTGCCCCTGTGAGCAGTTGGTGGACAGTATGATTTTATGCAAATTATGCATAATTAATGGCTGTAATGTACATCAGTGTATGGAGCTGTGTCCCCTGAGTGGTGTACAGTAGGTTTGACCAAAAATAACCACATTATTTGTGAAATATGACCATTTTAATGCAATGTCCACGGGGAGCCTACAGGGACCCTGTCAAATAAGTTACAGGTGGGCTCCAAACTTTGAACGGCCATAACTCGGGGGCCCGGCGGCCTAGCGACATCAAACTCGGGTCAAAGTAAGGTCCCGAGGGGCCCTCTCAAACGGGCCATGGCCCGTGCTTCTAGCGCCCCCTAAGGCCGAGATACGGGGGCCAACAGGAAAGGGTGCAATTCAGAAGGAAGGGTCCCAGAGGCTCGGGACTCTGGGGTCTGAGAGGGCCCCTGGGGGACCCTCACCACTCCGAAGGACGACCCGCTGGGACTCGTCCTTTCCGAGATATCGACCGTTTTGTCCAAAAGTCCCCTATGTATAACCGGGTGTATCTTGGGAGTTAAGCAGAGTTGGAGCTCCAAACTCCGGGCAAAAGAAGGGCCCTTAGGGCCTCTTCAGACCCCACCGTCCCCAGCTCCTGGGCCTTTCCGTTTCCGAGATACGGCCACTTCCGGTCCAGCTTTGACCGGGTGTATCTTGAAAACCAAACCGACTTGGAGGTCCATACTCCGGGGTTGGGTAGGCACCCATGGGGCCCCGATGACCCCAGAGTATGGAGCCCAAAGTCGGCTTGGTTCCTGAGTAATGCCCGGTCAAAGATGGGACTTTGACCGGGTGTATCTCGGAAACCAAGCCGACTTGGAGGTCCATACTCTGGGGTTGGGTAGGCACCCATAGGCCCCCCATGACCCCAGAGTATGGAGCCCAAAGTCGGCTAGGTTCCTGAGTAATGCCTTGTCAAATATGGGACTTTGACCGGGTGTATCTCGGAAACCAAGCCGACTTGGAGGTCCATACTCCGGGGTTGGGTAGGCAACCATGGGCCCCCCATGACCCCAGAGTATGGAGCCCAAAGTCGGCTTGGTTCCTGAGTAATGCCCGGTCAAAAACAGCATCCCACCTGTAACTTAATAAGCTACTCACTGGACTTCACCACATGTGATGAAATCCCCCATTCTTTACAGGGATTCACCCGCTGAAAATTTCTAAGTCAAAAACAGCATCCCACCTGCAACTTATTTGACGGTGCCCCTGTGAGCAGTTGGTGGACAGTATGATTTTATGCAAATTATGCATAATTAATGGCTGTAATGTACATCAGTGTGTGGAGCTGTGTCCCCTGAGTGGTGTACAGTAGGTTTCACCTATAAATTAACATTTTCAGATAATCAGACCCAAGGTTCCTGAGGATCCACTTTCTCCAACCCAAGGTTCCTGAGAATCCACCCGCTGAAAATTTCTAAGTCAAAAACAGCATCCCACCTGTAACTTATTTGACGGTGCCCCTGTGAGCAGTTGGTGGACAGTATGATTTTATGCAAATTATGCATAATTAATGGCTGTGATGTACATCAGTGTGTGGAGCTGTGTCCCCTGAGTGGTGTACAGTAGGTTTCACCTATAAATTAACATTTTCAGATAATCAGACCCAAGGTTCCTGAGGATCCACTTTCTCCAACCCAAGGTTCCTGAGGATCCACCCGCTGAAAATTTCTAAGTCAAAAACAGCATCCCACCTGCAACTTATTTGACGGTGCCCCTGTGAGCAGTTGGTGGACAGTATGATTTTATGCAAATTATGCATAATTAATGGCTGTAATGTACATCAGTGTGTGGAGCTGTGTCCCTTGAGTGGTGTACAGTAGGTTTCACCTATAAATTAACATTTTCAGATAATCAGACCCAAGGTTCCTGAGGATCCACTTTCTCCAACCCAAGGTTCCTGAGAATCCACCCGCTGAAAATTTCTAAGTCAAAAACAGCATCCCACCTGTAACTTATTTGACGGTGCCCCTGTGAGCAGTTGGTGGACAGTATGATTTTATGCAAATTATGCATAATTAATGGCTGTGATGTACATCAGTGTGTGGAGCTGTGTCCCCTGAGTGGTGTACAGTAGGTTTGACCCAAAATAACCACATTATTTGTGAAATATGACCATTTTAATGCAATGTCCACGGGGAGCCTACAGGGACTCTGTCAAATAAGTTACAGGTGGGCTCCAAACTTTGAACGGCCATAACTCGGGGGCCCGGCCACCTAGCAACACCAAACTCGGGTCAAAGTAAGGTCCCGAGGGGCCCTCTCCAACGGGCCATGGCCCGTGCTTCTAGCGCCCCCTAAGGCCGAGATACGGGGGCCAACAGGAAAGGGTGCAATTTAGAAGGAAGGGCCCCAGAGGCTCGGGACTCTGGGGTCTGAGAGGGCCCATGGGGGACCCTCAGCACCCCGAAGGACGACCCGCTGGGACTCGTACTTTCCGAGATATCGACCGTTTTGTCCAAAAGTCCCCTATGTATAACCGGGTGTATCTTGGGAGTTAAGCCGAGTTGGAGCTCCAAACTCCGGGCATTAGGAGGGCCCTTAGGGCCCCTTCAGACCCCACCGTCTCCAGCTCCTGGGCCTTTCCGTTTCCGAGATACGGCCACTTCCTGTCCAGCTTTGACCGGGTGTATCTCGGAAACCAAGCCGACTTGGAGGTCCATACTCCGGGGTTGGGTAGGCACCCATGGGCCCCCCATGACCCCAGAGTATGGAGCCCAAAATCGGCTTGGTTCCTGAGTAATGCCTGGTCAAAGATGGGACTTTGACCGGGTGTATCTCGGAAACCAAGCCGACTTGGAGGTCCATACTACGGGGTTGGGTAGGCACCCATGGGCCCCCTATGACTCCAGAGTATGGAGCCCAAAGTCGGCTTGGTTCCTGAGTAATGCCTGGTCAAAGATGGGAATTTGACCGGGTGTATCTCGAAAACCAAGCCAACTTGGAGGTCCATACTCCGGGGTTGGGTAGGCACCCATGGGCCCCCTATGACCCCAGAGTATGGAGCCCAAAGTCGGCTTGGTTCCTGAGTAATGCCCGGTCAAAAACAGCATCCCACCTGCAACTTATTTGACGGTGCCCCTGTGAGCAGTTGGTGGACAGTATGATTTTATGCAAATTATACATAATTAATGGCTGTAATGTACATCAGTGTGTGGTGCTGTGTCCCCTGAGTGGTGTACAGTAGGTTTCACCTATAAATTAACATTTTCAGATAATCAGACCCAAGGTTCCCGAGGATCCACTTTCTCCAACCCAAGGTTCCTGAGAATCCACCCGCTGAAAATTTCTAAGTCAAAAACAGCATCCCACCTGTAACTTATTTGACGGTGCCCCTGTGAGCAGTTGGTGGACAGTATGATTTTATGCAAATTATGCATAATTAATGGCTGTGATGTACATCAGTGTATGGAGCTGTGTCCCCTGAGTGGTGTACAGTAGGTTTCACCTATAAATTAACATTTTCAGATAATCAGACCCAAGGTTCCTGAGGATCCACTTTCTCCAACCCAAGGTTCCTGAGAATCCACCCGCTGAAAATTTCTAAGTCAAAAACAGCATCCCACCTGCAACTTATTTGACGGTGCCCCTGTGAGCAGTTGGTGGACAGTATGATTTTATGCAAATTATGCATAATTAATGGCTGTAATGTACATCAGTGTGTGGAGCTGTGTCCCCTGAGTGGTGTACAGTAGGTTTGACCACAAATATGCACTTTATTTATGAAATATGACCTTTTAATGCAATGTCCACCGGGAGCCTACAGGGGCTCCGTCAAATAAGTTACAGATGGGCTCCAAACTTTGAACGGCTATAACTCGGGGGCCCGGCCACCTAGCGACACCAAACTCGGGTCAAAGTAAGGTCCTGAGGGGCCCTCTCCAACGGGCCCTGGCCCGTGCTTCTAGCGCCCCCACAGGCCGAGATACGGGGGCCAACAGGAAAGTGTGTAATTCAGAAGGAAGGGCCCCAGATGCTCAGGACTCTGGGGTCTGAGAGGGCCCCTGGGGGACCCTCATCACCCCGAAGGACGACCCTCTGGGACTCGTACTTTCCGAGATATCGACCTTTTTGTCCAAAAGTCCCCTATGTATAACCGGGTGTATCTTGGGAGTTAAGCCGAGTTTGAGCTTCAAACTCCGGACAGGAGGAGGGCCCCTAGGGCCCCTTCAGAGCCCACCGTCTCCAGCTCCTGGGCCTTTCTGTTTCCGAGATACGGCCACTTCCTGTCCAGCTTTGACGGGGTTTATCTCGAAAACCAAGCCGACTTGGAGGTCCATACTCCGGGGTTGGGTAGGCACCCATGGGCCCCCCATGACCCCAGAGTATGGAGCCCAAAGTCGGCTTGGTTCATGAGTAATACCCGGTCAAAGATGGGACTTTGACCGGGTGTATCTCGGAAACCAAGCCGATTTGGAGGTCCATACTCCGGGGTTGGGTAGGCACCCATGGGCCCCCCATGACCCCAGAGTATGGAGCCCAAAGTCGGCTTGGTTCCTGAGTAATGCCCGGTCAAAGATGGGACTTTGACCGGGTGTATCTCGAAAACCAAGCCGACTTGGAAGTCCATACTCCGGGGTTGGGTAGGCACCCATGGGCCCCCCATGACCCCAGAGTATGGAGCCCAAAGTCGGCTTGGTTCCTGAGTAATGCCCGGTCAAAAACAGCATCCCACCTGTAACTTAATAAGCTACTCACTGGACTTCACCACATGTGATGAAATCCCCCATTCTTTACAGGGATTCACCCGCTGAAAATTTCTAAGTCAAAAACAGCATCCCACCTGTAACTTATTTGACGGTGCCCCTGTGAGCAGTTGGTGGACATTATGATTTTATGCAAATTATACATAATTAATGGCTGTAATGTACATCAGTGTGTGGTGCTGTGTCCCCTGAGTGGTGTACAGTAGGTTTCACCTCATAAATTAACATTTTCAGATAATCAGACCCAAGGTTCCCGAGGATCCACTTTCTCCAACCCAAGGTTCCTGAGAATCCACCCGCTGAAAATTTCTAAGTCAAAAACAGCATCCCACCTGTAACTTATTTGACGGTGCCCCTGTGAGCAGTTGGTGGACAGTATGATTTTATGCAAATTATGCATAATTAATGGCTGTGATGTACATCAGTGTATGGAGCTGTGTCCCCTGAGTGGTGTACAGTAGGTTTCACCTATAAATTAACATTTTCAGATAATCAGACCCAAGGTTCCTGAGGATCCACTTTCTCCAACCCAAGGTTCCTGAGAATCCACCCGCTGAAAATTTCTAAGTCAAAAACAGCATCCCACCTGCAACTTATTTGACGGTGCCCCTGTGAGCAGTTGGTGGACAGTATGATTTTATGCAAATTATGCATAATTAATGGCTGTAATGTACATCAGTGTGTGGAGCTGTGTCCCCTGAGTGGTGTACAGTAGGTTTCACCTATAAATTAACATTTTCAGATAATCAGACCCAAGGTTCCTGAGGATCCACTTTCTCCAACCCAAGGTTCCTGAGGATCCACCCGCTGAAAATTTCTAAGTCAAAAACAGCATCCCACCTGCAACTTATTTGACGGAGCCCCTGTGAGCAGTTCGTGGACAGTATGATTTTATGCAAATTATGCATAATTAATGGCTGTAATGTTCATCAGTGTGTAGAGCTGTGTCCCCTGAGTGGTGTACAGTAGGTTTGACCACAAATATGCACTTTATTTATGAAATATGACCTTTTAATGCAATGTCCACCGGGAGCCTACAGGGGCTCCGTCAAATAAGTTACAGATTGGCTCCAAACTTTGAACGGCTATAACTCGGGGGCCCGGCCACCTAGCGACACCAAACTCGGGTCAAAGTAAGGTCCTGAGGGGCCCTCTCCAACGGGCCCTGGCCCGTGCTTCTAGCGCCCCCACAGGCCGAGATACGGGGGCCAACAGGAAAGTGTGTAATTCAGAAGGAAGGGCCCCAGATGCTCAGGACTCTGGGGTCTGAGAGGGCCCCTGGGGGACCCTCATCACCCCGAAGGACGACCCTCTGGGACTCGTACTTTCCGAGATATCGACCTTTTTGTCCAAAAGTCCCCTATGTATAACCGGGTGTATCTTGGGAGTTAAGCCGAGTTTGAGCTTCAAACTCCGGACAGGAGGAGGGCCCCTAGGGCCCCTTCAGAGCCCACCGTCTCCAGCTCCTGGGCCTTTCTGTTTCCGAGATACGGCCACTTCCTGTCCAGCTTTGACGGGGTTTATCTCGAAAACCAAGCCGACTTGGAGGTCCATACTCCGGGGTTGGGTAGGCACCCATGGGCCCCCCATGACCCCAGAGTATGGAGCCCAAAGTCGGCTTGGTTCATGAGTAATACCCGGTCAAAGATGGGA
The DNA here is from genome assembly GCF_949152265.1 of Phoxinus phoxinus. Taxonomy (NCBI): domain Eukaryota; kingdom Metazoa; phylum Chordata; class Actinopteri; order Cypriniformes; family Leuciscidae; genus Phoxinus; species Phoxinus phoxinus. The sequence goes on along the minus strand of NW_027639344.1, from coordinate 38,068 downwards.
CTTTGACCGGGTGTATCTCGGAAACCAAGCCGATTTGGAGGTCCATACTCCGGGGTTGGGTAGGCACCCATGGGCCCCCCATGACCCCAGAGTATGGAGCCCAAAGTCGGCTTGGTTCCTGAGTAATGCCCGGTCAAAGATGGGACTTTGACCGGGTGTATCTCGAAAACCAAGCCGACTTGGAAGTCCATACTCCGGGGTTGGGTAGGCACCCATGGGCCCCCCATGACCCCAGAGTATGGAGCCCAAAGTCGGCTTGGTTCCTGAGTAATGCCCGGTCAAAAACAGCATCCCACCTGTAACTTAATAAGCTACTCACTGGACTTCACCACATGTGATGAAATCCCCCATTCTTTACAGGGATTCACCCGCTGAAAATTTCTAAGTCAAAAACAGCATCCCACCTGTAACTTATTTGACGGTGCCCCTGTGAGCAGTTGGTGGACATTATGATTTTATGCAAATTATACATAATTAATGGCTGTAATGTACATCAGTGTGTGGTGCTGTGTCCCCTGAGTGGTGTACAGTAGGTTTCACCTCATAAATTAACATTTTCAGATAATCAGACCCAAGGTTCCCGAGGATCCACTTTCTCCAACCCAAGGTTCCTGAGAATCCACCCGCTGAAAATTTCTAAGTCAAAAACAGCATCCCACCTGTAACTTATTTGACGGTGCCCCTGTGAGCAGTTGGTGGACAGTATGATTTTATGCAAATTATGCATAATTAATGGCTGTGATGTACATCAGTGTATGGAGCTGTGTCCCCTGAGTGGTGTACAGTAGGTTTCACCTATAAATTAACATTTTCAGATAATCAGACCCAAGGTTCCTGAGGATCCACTTTCTCCAACCCAAGGTTCCTGAGAATCCACCCGCTGAAAATTTCTAAGTCAAAAACAGCATCCCACCTGCAACTTATTTGACGGTGCCCCTGTGAGCAGTTGGTGGACAGTATGATTTTATGCAAATTATGCATAATTAATGGCTGTAATGTACATCAGTGTGTGGAGCTGTGTCCCCTGAGTGGTGTACAGTAGGTTTCACCTATAAATTAACATTTTCAGATAATCAGACCCAAGGTTCCTGAGGATCCACTTTCTCCAACCCAAGGTTCCTGAGGATCCACCCGCTGAAAATTTCTAAGTCAAAAACAGCATCCCACCTGCAACTTATTTGACGGAGCCCCTGTGAGCAGTTCGTGGACAGTATGATTTTATGCAAATTATGCATAATTAATGGCTGTAATGTTCATCAGTGTGTAGAGCTGTGTCCCCTGAGTGGTGTACAGTAGGTTTGACCACAAATATGCACTTTATTTATGAAATATGACCTTTTAATGCAATGTCCACCGGGAGCCTACAGGGGCTCCGTCAAATAAGTTACAGATTGGCTCCAAACTTTGAACGGCTATAACTCGGGGGCCCGGCCACCTAGCGACACCAAACTCGGGTCAAAGTAAGGTCCTGAGGGGCCCTCTCCAACGGGCCCTGGCCCGTGCTTCTAGCGCCCCCACAGGCCGAGATACGGGGGCCAACAGGAAAGTGTGTAATTCAGAAGGAAGGGCCCCAGATGCTCAGGACTCTGGGGTCTGAGAGGGCCCCTGGGGGACCCTCATCACCCCGAAGGACGACCCTCTGGGACTCGTACTTTCCGAGATATCGACCTTTTTGTCCAAAAGTCCCCTATGTATAACCGGGTGTATCTTGGGAGTTAAGCCGAGTTGGAGCTCCAAACTCCGGGCATAAGGAGGGCCTTTAGGGCCCCTTCAGACCCCACCGTCCCCAGCTCCTGGGCCTTTCCGTTTCCGAGATACGGCCACTTCCGGTCCAGCTTTGACCGGGTGTATCTCGAAAACCAAGCCGACTTGGAGGTCCATACTCCGGGGTTGGGTAGGCACCCATGGGCCCCCCATGACCCAGGAGTATGGAGCCCAAAGTCGGCTTGGTTCCTGAGTAATGCCCGGTCAAAGATGGGACTTTGACCAGGTGTATCTTGGAAACCAAGCCGACTTGGAGGTCCATACTCCGGGGTTGGGTAGGCACCCATGGGCCCCCCCATGACCCCAGATTATGGAGCCCAAAGTCGGCTTGGTTCCTGAGTAATGCCCGGTCAAAAACAGCATCCCACCTGTAACCTATTTGACAGGGACAGTTACATTTTATGCAAAAAATCTCGAAGACCACCCTTCCAAAAAATTTGAAACTCTGGTCGATTGTAGGTCTCGAGAGGGCCTATCCAATGAGCCCACCCCCGTCCCCGTGGGCGGTCGGGCCAGGGAGTTACGCCCGGTCAAAGGCGCACCTTTTTCGGCTCATAACTCGAGAGCCCCTCGCTCTATATTCTCCAAACTCTAATCGATTGGTGTGCTGCACGAGCCCTTTCGAAAGAGCCCAGCCAGGAGGTCCAACTCGCCGGGGCCCCCGAGTTACGGCCGTTCAAAGTCCCGGTTCCCAGCGAGCGGCGGTCCTGTAGGGGGCGTCCTCGAGGCCCGCCACTCTCGCGTTCGGGCAAGGGTCCCCGCGGGACCTCCTCACCCGATTTTGAGCTCTCTGAGTTTTCGCATTCCCGAGATATAAGCGATTTTCTTCTGAGCTCGTGACGTCACCGGCGGCCGCCATTTTGACGCGCGCCCGGTTGTTCTCGGCTAATATCTCCGCGAAAACAGCACCAAAAATCATGAAACTGGTATCTTTATTTTCAGTTCAACTAGACGGTTCCAAAGAGCTCGGTGCTCGCCGGATCCGTTGAGTTTCCGCCGAGATATTTGCGTTTTTCACATTCGTTTGGCTGTATCTCGGGCCCCCGGGGGGCTCCGAGGTCGTGGGTGGGCTCGTTGGAAAGGTATTGTCCCGTTCTAAACTCGATAAAAATTTGGCGTTGATTGGACGTGATCTCGCCGAGTTATTGGCGTTTAAATCAGTTTTCATTGGGTTACCGTCCTTCTAACTGCATGTTCTCGTAGATGGGTAAGCCCGCGGGCGGGCCGTCCTACTTTAAACCCGGCTCGGATTCCCCGGCCCCGCAGTTGTCCCCTGGGCCTGTGGCTTGACTCTGGGTCTAAGTTCACTCCAAAACCCTAAGTCCAAAACATTGCGGTACACTTGGGGATCCAGGCACTCGGGACTCCTCGGCCAGCCCCGTGGAAGGTGGCCCTTTGTGGGTCAAAGACAGATTTGACTGCCACCCTGGAAGTCCACCTGGAGCTAAGACGGTCCTAAAACGGCCCTCCGGGGTTATATAGAGAGGTACTATGGTGGAGGGGGCACCCTGACACAGACCATTTCGAGTCCCACTCAGAGTCACTCTGGCTGGGGATAAATCCTGGAGGGAGAGGGCCTCCAGTAGCAAACCAAGCCCAGCCTGGGGGCACTCTGGCTGGGGATAAATCCTGGAGGGAGAGGGCCTCCAGGAGCAAACCAAGCCCAGCCTGGGTGCACTCTGGCTGGGGATAAATCCTGGAGGGAGAGGGCCTCCAGGAGCAAACCAAGCCCAGCCTGGGGCCTCTCTGGCTGGGGATAAATCCTGGAGGGAGAGGGCCTCCAGGAGCAAACCAAGCCCAGCCTGGGGGCACTCTGGCTTGGGATAAATCCTGGAGGGAGAGGGCCTCTAGGAGCAAATCAAGCCCAGCCTGGGGGCACTCTGGCTGGGGATAAATCCTGGAGGGTGAGGGCCTCCAGGAGCAAACCAAGCCCAGCCTGGGGGCACTCTGGCTGGGGATAAATCCTTCCAAAACCAAAGTCCAGTTGTGCAGTACCCGTGGGGCTCCATACACTCGTGACTCCTCGGCCTGCCCCGGGAAGGGTGGACTTTCCTGGGTCAAAGGCAGATTTAACCGCCACCCCTGGAGCTCCACCTGGAGCTAAGACGGTCCTAAAACGGGCCTTCGGGTTTGTATTGGAGAAGGTGAGTGTGGTTGAGGGACACGGCACCCTCCCACAGACCATTGTGATACCCACTCAGAGTCAATCTGCCTGGGGATAAAATTTCAATTGGGCCATGCCATGGAGCTCTGGAAGTCCTGGAGGGAGAGGGCCTCCAGGAGCAAACCAAGCCCAGCCTGGGGGCAGTCTGGCTGGGGATAAATCCTTCCAAAACCTAAGTCCAGTTGTGCAGTACCCGTGGGGCTCCATACACTCGTGACTCCTCGGCCTGCCCCGGGAAGGGTGGCCTTTCCTGGGTCAAAGGCAGATTTAACCGCCACCCCTGGAGCTCCACCTGGAGCTAAGACGGTCCTAAAACGGGCCTTCGGGTTTGTATTGGAGAAGGTGAGTGTGGTTGAGGGACACGGCACCCTCCCACAGACCATTGTGATACCCACTCAGAGTCAATCTGCCTGGGGATAAAATTTCAATTGGGCCATGCCATGGAGCTCTGGAAGTCCTGGAGGGAGAGGGCCTCCAGGAGCAAACCAAGCCCAGCATGGGAGCACTCTGGCTGGGGATAAATCCTGGAGGGTGAGGGCCTCCAGGAGCAAACCAAGCCCAGCCTTGGGGCACTCTGGCTGGGGATAAATCCTTCCAAAACCTAAGTCCAGTTGTGCGGTACTCGTGGGGCTCCATACACTAGAGACTCCTCAGCCTGCCCCGGGAAGGGTGGCCTTTCCTGGGTCAAAGGCAGATTTAACCGCCACCCCTGGAGCTCCACCTGGAGCTAAGACGGTCCTAAAACGGGCCTTCGGGTTTGTATTGGAGAAGGTGAGTGTGGTTGAGGGACACGGCACCCTCCCACAGACCATTGTGATACCCACTCAGAGTCAATCTGCCTGGGGATAAAATTTCAATTGGGCCATGCCATGGAGCTCTGGAAGTCCTGGAGGGAGAGGGCCTCCAGGAGCAAACCAAGCCCAGCCTGGGGGCACTCTGGCTGGGGATAAATCCTTCCAAAACCTAAGTCCAGTTGTGCGGTACTCGTGGGGCTCCATACACTAGAGACTCCTCAGCCTGCCCGGGAAGGGTGGCCTTTCCTGGGTCAAAGGCAGATTTAACCGCCACCCCTGGAGCTCCACCTGGAGCTAAGACGGTCCTAAAACGGGCCTTCGGGGTTGTATGGGAGAAGGTGAGTGTGGTTGAGGGACATGGCACCCTCACACAAACCATTGTGGCTCCCACTCAGAGTCAATCTGGCTGGGGATAAAATCTAAATTGGGCCATGCCGTGGAGCTCTGGAAGTCCTTGAGGGAGACGGCCTCCAGGAGCAATCCAAGCCCAGCCAGTGGGCACTCTGAGTCGGGCAGAGGGTGGACCAAGGTGGGGGTCCCAGCCCGGAGCTCTGGTTTTCCAAGTCGGGCAGAGGGTGGACCAAGGTGGGGGTCCCAGCCCGGAGCTCTGGTTCTCCAAGTCGGGCAGAGGGTGGACCAAGGTGGGGCTCCCAGCCCGGAGCTCTGGTTCTCCAAGTCGGGCAGAGGGTGGACCAAGGTGGGGGTCCCAGCCCGGAGCTCTGGTTCTCCAAGTCGGGCAGAGGGTGGACCAAGGTGGGGGTCCCAGCCCGGAGCTCTGGTTCTCCAAGTCGGGCAGAGGGTGGACCAAGGTGGGGCTCCCAGCCCGGAGCTCTGGTTCTCCAAGTCGGGCAGAGGGTGGACCAAGGTGGGGCTCCCAGCCCGGAGCTCTGGTTCTCCAAGTCGGGCAGAGGGTGGACCAAGGTGGGGGTCCCAGCCCGGAGCTCTGGTTCTCCAAGTCAGTCAGAGGGTGGACCAAGGTGGGGGTCCCTGCCCGGAGCTCTGGTTCTCCAAGTCTGGGCAGACGGTGGACATAGGTGGGGGTCCCTGCCCAGAGCCCTGGATCTGTGAGTCGGCCTGAGGCTGAAGAACCCCGGCCGCAGGGAACCAGCAAACCGGGCCAACCGCCAAAACCTAAGTTAATTTTGGGTTACCAGTGGCCTGGTTCTCTGGTGGCGCGGGGTGGCTGGGACAGTAATGGCCGGGCTTAAGTGTGGGACCCCCGGGTTCGGCCGGTGCGCAGGTGAGGGTGCAGTGGGGTAGCTCTGGTTCTCTGAGTCGGGCAGAGGGTGGACCACGGTGGGGGTCCCTGTCAGGAGCTCTGGTTCTCTGAGTCGGGCAAAGTAGCTCCAAAACCCAAGTCCAATGTGCGTTACCCGAGGGGCTCCATACACTCGTGACTCCTCGGCCTGCCCCGGGAAGGGTGGGCTTTCCTGGGTCAAAGGCAGATTTAACCGCCACCCCTGGAGCTCCACCTGGAGCTAAGACGGTCCTAAAACGGGCCTTCGGGGTTGTATGGGAGAAGGTGAGTGTGGTTGAGGGACACGACACCCTCCCACAGACCATTGTGACACCCACTCAGAGTCAATATGGCTGGGGATACAATCTAAATCGGGCCATGCCATGGAGCCCTGGAAGTCCTGGAGGGAGAGGGCATCCAGGAGCAATCCAAGCCCAGCCAGTGGGCACTCTGAGTCGGGCAGAGGGTGATGTAGGTGGGGGTCCCAGCACGGAGCGCTGGTTCTCCAAGTCGGTCAGAGGGTGGACCAAGGTGGGGGTCCCAGCCTGGAGCGCTGGTTCTCCAAGTCGGTCAGAGGGTGGACCAAGGTGGGGGTCCCAGCCCGGAGCTCTGGTTCTCCAAGTCGGTCACAGGGTGGACCAAGGTGGGGCTCCCAGCCCGGAGCTCTGGTTCTCCAAGTCGGGCAGAGGGTGGCCCAAGTTGGGGGTCCCAGCCCGGAGCTCTGGTTCTCCAAGTCGGGCAGAGGGTGGCCCAAGGTGGGGGTCCCTACCCAGAGCCCTGGATCTGTGAGTCGGCCTGGGGCCAAAGAACCCCGGCCGTGCGGAGCCATAGAACCGGGCTGGCCGCCAAAACCTAAGTAAATTTTTGGTTACCAGTGGCTTGGTTCTCTGGTGGCGCGGGGTGGCTGGGACAGTAATGCCCGGGCTTAAGTGTGGGACACTCGGGTTCGGCCGGTGCGCAGGTGAGGGTGCAGTGGGGTAGCTCTGGTTCTCTGTGTCGGGCAGAGGGTGGACCACGGTGGGGGTCCCTGCCCAGAGCCCTGGATCCCTGAGTCAGCCTGAGGCCGAAGAACCCCGGCCGTACGGAACCAGGGAACCAGGCCGGCCGCCAAAACCTAAGTTAATTTTGGGTTACCAGTGGCCCGGTTCTCTGGTGGCGCGGGGTGGCTGGGACAATAATGCCCGGGCTTAAGTTTGGGACCCCCGGGTTCGGCCGGTGCACAGGTGATGGTGGAGGCCCAAGTTGTGCAGGAGCTCTGGATCTCCGAGTCGGGCAGAGGGTGGACCAAGGTGGGGGTCCCAGCCCGGAGCTCTGGATCTCCGAGTCGGGCAGAGGGTGGACCAAGGTGGGGGTCCCAGCCCGGAGCTCTGGTTCTCCAAGTCGGGCAGAGGGTGGACCAAGGTGGGGGTCCCAGCCCGGAGCTCTGGTTCTCCAAGTCGGGCAGAGGGTGGACCAAGGTGGGGGTCCCAGCCCGGAGCTCTGGTTCTCCAAGTCGGGCAGAGGGTGGACCTATGTGGGAGTCCCAGCCCGGAGCTCTGGTTCTCCAAGTCGGGCAGAGGGTGGACCAAGGTGGGGGTCCCAGCCCGGAGCTCTGGTTCTCCAAGTCGGGCAGAGGGTGGACCAAGGTGGGGGTCCCAGCCCGGAGCTCTGGTTCTCCAAGTCGGGCAGAGGGTGGACCTATGTGGGGGCCCCAGCCCGGAGCTCTGGTTCTCCAAGTCGGGCAGAGGGTGGACCAAGGTGGGGGTCCCAGCCCGGAGCTCTGGTTCTCCAAGTCGGGCAAAAGGTGTACCTAGGTGGGGGTCCCTTGTCGGAGCTCTGGAGCCAACACACTCCAAAAATCTAAGTCGAAAACAGCATCCCACCTATAACTTATTTGACCGGGTCAAAATAGGCTCTCTGTGGACAGTCCAGATTTTTGCTAATAAAACATATTTAATGGCTGTAATGTACATCAGTGTGTTGATTCGTGTCCCCTGAGTGGTGTACAGTAGGTTTCACCTCATAAATTACAATTTTCAGAGAATCAGACCCAAGGTTCCCGAGGATCCACTTTCTCCAACCCAAGGTTCCTGAGGATCCACCCGCTGAAAATTTCTAAGTCAAAAACAGCATCCCACCTGTAACTTATTTGACGGTGCCCCTGTGAGCAGTTGGTGGACAGTATGATTTTATGCAAATTATGCATAATTAATATCTGTAATGTACATCAGTGTGTTGTGGTGTGTCCCCTGAGTGGTGTACAGTAGGTTTGACCACAAAAAAACACATTATTTATGAAATATGACCTTTTAATGCAATGTCCACGGGGAGCCTACAGGGACCCTGTCAAATAAGTTACAGGTGGGACTTCAACCAAAACATCCCACCTGTAACTTATTTGACGGTGCCCCTGTGAGCAGTTGGTGGACAGTATGATTTTATGCAAATTATGCATAATTAATGGCTGTAATGTACATCAGTGTGTGGAGCTGTGTCCCCTGAGTGGTGTACAGTAGGTTTGACCACAAAAAAACACATTATTTATGAAATATGACCTTTTAATGCAATGTCCACGGGGAGCCTACAGGGGCTCCGTCAAATAAGTTGCAGGTGGGACTTCCCCAACTGGAACTCATAAACGGCTATAACTCCGCGACCAAGAGGCCTAGATGCACCAAACTCGGGTCAAAGTAAGGTCCCGAGGGGCCCTCTCCAACGGACCCTGGCCCGTGCTTCTAGCGCCCCCACAGGCCGAGATACGGGGGCCACCAGGAAAGGGTGTCATTCAGAAGGAAGGGCCCCAGAGGCTCAGGACTCTGAGGTCTGAGAGGGCCCCTGGGGGACCCCCACCACCCCGAAGGACGACCTGCTGGGACTCGTACTTTCCGAGATATGGACCGTTTTGTCCAAAAGTCCCCTATGTATAACCGGGTGTATCTTGGGAGTTAAGCCGAGTTGGAGCTCCAAACTCCGGGCAGGAGGAGGGCCCTTAGGTCCCCTTCAGACCCCACCGTCTCCAGCTCCTGGGCCTTTCCGGTTCCGAGATACGGCCACTTCCTGTCCAGGTTTGACCGGGTGTATCTCGGAAACCACGCCGACTTGGAGGTCCATACTCCGGGCACTGGGGGGTACCATTGGGCCCCCCTTGACCACAGAGTATGGAGCCCCAAGTCGGCTTGGTTCCTGAGATATTCCCGGTCAAAGATGGGATTTTGACCGGGTGTTTCTCGAAAACCACGCCGACTTGGAGCTCCATACTCCGGGCACTGGGGGGTACCATTGGGCCCCCCATGACCACAGAGTATGGAGCCCCAAGTCGGCTTGGTTCCTGAGATATTCCCGGTCAAAAACAGCATCCCACCTGTAACCTATGTGGACACTTTAGGCTGTTAGGGGGACGTTTAGGCTGTCCGTGGACACTTTAGGCTGTTAGGGGGACGTTTAGGCTGTCCTTGGACATTTTAGGCTGTTAGGGGGATGTTTAGGCTGTCCGTGGACAGGGGGCGTGTCAGTGATCGATCCCCACCCCCTGGCTTCATTTAGGCTGTTAGGGGGACGTTTAGGCTCCCCGTGGACATTTTAGGCTGTTAGGGGGACGTTTAGGCTCCTCGTGGACATTTTAGGCTGTTAGGGGGACGTTTAGGCTGTCCGTGGACACTTTAGGCTGTTAGGGGGACGTTTAGGCTCCTCGTGGACATTTTAGGCTGTTAGGGGGACGTTTAGGCTGTCCGTGGACACTTTAGGCTGTTAGGGGGACGTTTAGGCTCCTCGTGGACATTTTAGGCTGTTAGGGGGACGTTTAGGCTGTCCGTGGACACTTTAGGCTGTTAGGGGGACGTTTAGGCTCCCCGTGGACATTTTAGGCTGTTAGGGGGACGTTTAGGCTGTCCGTGGACACTTTAGGCTGTTAGGGGGACGGTTAGGCTCCCCGTGGACATCTTAGGCTGTTAGGGGGACGTTTAAGCACTTCGTGGACGGCCCCGCCCACCCCGCGACTTCGGCCAATGGCGTGGAGCGTGTAAGGGTGAATAGGCTGTAAGGGGGACGTTTAGGCTCCCCGTGGACAATTTAGGCTGTTAGGGGGACGTCTAGGCTCCCCGTGGACGCCCACCCCTGACTTATTCGACGCCCGTCGAATAGGTTGCGGGTGGGACGTCGGTGAGCCACCTGGTGGCCGATGCCCGAACTGCGGTTTTGGGGAGGTAACTTCTGGCCCCTCCCATGTGGCCCCTGGGGGGTCCAGAGTCTTGGGACCACCTCTCAGGTGACCTTGGGGACGGCCCCTTGCGGGAAGGGGCGTCACGGGGCCCCCCAAAAATCATCTAGGGGGCGCTGCGCAGCGTCCACGGAGTGCGTCCCACTTCGCGTCAATTGAGTGGCGCCGTGTACCCGTTTCAAATCCACTTCCCTAAAGTGAGGAATGCTTGACAGAGGGATTATCCGTGAGAGCAGCAGCCCTTGGGCCGCACCAATAGTGTTGGTCCGTAAGAAGACGGGTTCCTGGAGGTTTTGTGTAGATTACCGCCGGTTGAACCAGGTAACCAAGAAGGATGCTTTCCCGTTGCCGCGGGTTGAAGACTCGCTTACGAGCCTCACTCAAGCTGCCTGGTACTCCACCCTCGATTTGGCCAGCGGTTATTGGCAGGTACAAATGGACGAGCGTGACCGGGAGAAGACGGCCTTTACCACTCCTTTCGGTCTCTATGAGTGGGACCGTATGCCGTTCGGCCTCTGCAACGCTCCAGCCACATTCCAGCGGCTGATGCAGCGTTGTTTGGGCAGCCAAGTGATGGATACCACCCTCGTCTATCTGGATGACATCATCACTTACTCTCCCGATTTCAAGTCCCATCTGGAACATCTTGGGCAAGTCTTCAGCTCCCTAGAGCGCTATGGGCTGAAGTTACAGCCGGACAAGTGTCAGCTCTTCCGAAAGGAGGTTAAGTTTCTGGGGCACGTGGTCAGTGCGGCGGGGATCTCCGTCGACCCAGAAAAAGTGAGGGCGGTGCAAGAGTGGACAGCTCCCCAGACAGTGCGCCAAGTTCGGTCATTCCTGGGCTTCGTGGGCTACTATAGGCGATTCATTAAGGGCTTCTCCAAAATTGCCAAACCCATTAACCAGCTGTTGGGAGGCACGGGTCGAGCACGGGGTCGAGGGTCCCCTTCCATTCAATGGGACCCTGCCTGCGAAGCCGCTTTCCAGCAGCTCAAGCAGGAACTCTTGCAGGCCCCGATACTGGCCTATGCCGACTTTACCCAACCATTCATCCTGTACACCGATGCTAGTCAACTGGGGTTGGGAGCCGTGTTGGCGCAGGAACAACAAGGAGAGGAGAAAGTCATCGCCTATGCAAGCCGGAGCTTACACCCCGCAGAGAAGAATGACTCGAACTACAGCTCCTTTAAACTCGAGCTACTGGCCATGAAGTGGGCGCTGGGTGAAAAATTTAAAGATTACTTGTGGGGAGCCAAGGTACGAGTTGTCACGGACAATAACCCGCTGGTGCATCTACAAACGGCCAAACTAGGGGCAGTGGAGCAACGCTGGGTGGCGCAACTGGCCAACTTTGACTATCAGATCCAGTACCGGCCAGGGAGAGAGCACACCAACGCTGACGTGCTATCCAGGTTACCGGGTGAAGGATCGGCAGGCCATACACCGGCCTCAGGACTGGGGTCCGACGAGGGATTAATGGTGGGAGTTGTAGAGGCCCCAGGGCAGACGCCTGAGGACCCCCCTCCGTGTTGGGGGTGGGACCCACAACGATGGAGACTGTGGCAGGGCGAAGATGGAGATGTGTTGCGGGTACGGACATGGTTGGAACAGAAGACCTGGCCCGAGGGGGCGGAACGTCGAACTCAGACCCGAAGTGTGCGAGGCCTGCTGGGACAGAGGGAAAGGCTTTACTTGAGGGATGGGGTGCTCTGTAGGACGCTCCAGGACCCCGGCCAAGGAGAGGAGGTTTGTCAGATCGTGGTCCCTGCAGGTCGTTGGCAGGCGTTACTGGAGGCGTACCATGCTAGGATGGGACATCAAGGGCAGGAGAGGACATTGGCGTTGTTGAGACGACATTTCTACTGGCCTGGGATGGAGGGTACCACCAGGACTTACCTTCAGAGATGCCCACGTTGCACCTTGTTCAAGTCCAGGAGGGAGAAACGGGCACCGCTGGTCCCGATTCAGGCCAGGGCACCTCTGCATATGGTGGCAATGGACTTCCTCACCCTGGGACGGCCGGTGGACCAGATCCAGAATATTCTCGTTGTCACCGATCTGTTCACCAAACATGCTTGGGCCATCCCCACTATGGACCAAACTGCCCTGACCACTGCTAACGCCCTCTGGAAGTACGTGATCCAGCCATTCGGATGCCCTGAAATCCTCCATTCGGACCAAGGGGCCAACTTCGAGTCAAAGGTGATTCATGAATTATGCCAACTGTACGGATGTAAGAAGACCCATACGACCCCTTATCATCCTCAAGGGAACGGGGGGTGTGAACGATTCAATCAAACCTTGCTGGGCTTGTTGGGAACCTTGGAGGAAGAGCAGCAGGGCCACTGGGCTGATCGGCTCCCAGCCGTGATGCAGGCGTACAACAATAGCATACACAGTACCACCGGTTATGCCCCTACCTACCTGGTGTTCGGCCGACATGTGAGGCTCCCAATGGATATGCTTATGGGAACCACTGGGGGAGAAGAGGGAAGTAGTCTGTCCGACTGGGTAGCGAACCATCACCGACGCCTCCAGTCCGCATACGAACAGGTCGCTGGCCGGATTAATCAGGCGGCGGTAAAGAACAAGAGATTGTATGATAGGACGGCCCGAGAAGCCCCGCTACTGCCCGGGGAGAGGGTGCTGCTACGGGATAATCGTCGACAAGGGAAGGGAAAATTGAGCAACCGATGGGAGGCCCAGCCATATGTCGTTCAGCGACAACCCCATCCGGACCAACCTGTATATGCCCTACGGCCCGAAGGGAAGACGGGCCCCGAACGGGTGTTACACCGTAACCTGATCCGCCCTTGCCCGAATTACCCAAAGCCAGTGGTAGAGGACCCACCGGCCGAGACGCCTTGGATGCCCCCGCTGGTAGGATGGGCAGTGATCCCGAGGGGCCTAGGCCTAGGACCACGACCTGAAGCACCCATCTCCCCACCACGACGTTCTCAGCGAGAGAATCGGGGTCAGCCTCCAGCCAGGTACGGAGACTGGGTGACTGGAGACCGTTCTCGGGACTAGAACGGTTTGGCAGGGGGGTATGTCACGGGGTGACAAATAACCCCCGGAACTAATCCCATCAGAGAAGTGTTCCCGCCGGGACACTTTTAGTGTAACACTGTCCCCGGGCTTGTGTGTGTGTCTGTCGTCATGACAACTAAATGGCAGATTGGCAACAGGTGCGGGGACTTCACTTTGAGTGCCTGATTGAGGTGGCGCCAGTGTTTGGAGAGGATAAAACACAAGAGAAAGAGAAGGCTGTGTGTTCTCCCTCCGCGTTGTGTGGTTGTTTCTTTGTCTTCCCCCGGCGATCTGGTGTGGTTCTCTCCTGTTGGGAAATGTTTGTGGAGTGTTGCAGCTGAAGGACCATCGTGAAAGAAGCGGAGTGTTGCTTGTGGGATCCGAGGGCAGTTTTGAAGAGTGGAATTCGTCGTCTGGACTGGGAAAGAGTGAGATGAGTGATTGACAAATTGAATCTCATAAACGCATGTTTTCTACACTAAATTGGATACTGGTTTGAAGTGCTTGGATCACGTTGTATACATCGCACTGAGTGAAATAGACTGATTCCTTGTCGATCTCTAGCCTCCCCCTCGGCCATTGAAACCAGCGAAGTGAAGCCGCTTGTAGTGGTGAGGAAATTATTCACCGCATCTGTCCCAACTCTGACTATCATCGGCTCTTCAGATCGAGACCTCTGGGTGAGTGTTGGCCTTACTTTGCACTTGAAGAGTGGATTTGTAGTGCTGAAATTGACGTTTCCCATCACGTTGCATGTTTGGAATTGGACTGTCGTGTGTGTGTGGAAGGTTTACCTTTTATCGCCGTGCACTCCCCATGTGTTATGCTGGTCTACCGTCCATCATAAGAGTCTAGCAAGATCGATTGCAGTCACCTGTTGGATGTCAGAAGGAAAAGCCCCCGTGTGCACACTACACGTGAGAACTGGTTACCTCTGCTTGAAGTTTGTATGCTGTCTGTCCCAGTGAAAGCCCGGCTCAGCTTGTGACTCTGTCCCCTGCAACACACGTGAGAACTGTTTACCTCTGCTTGAAGTTTATGCTGTCTGTCCCAGTGAGAGCCCTGCTCAGCTTATGACTTTGTCTCCTGCCACCCCTGTGAGAGCTGTTCACCTCTATTCGAAGTGTTGATTCCGTCTGTTCCAGTGAACGTCGCTCAGCTTGTGACTTTGTCCCCTGCAACACACGTGAGAACTGTTTACCTCTGCTTGAAGTTTGTGTGCTGTCTGCTCCAGTGAAAGCCCTGCTCAGCTTATGACTCTGTCTCCTACCACCAATGTGAGAGCTGTTCACCTCTATTTGAAGTGTTGATTCCGTCTGTTCCAGCGAACGTCGCTCAGCTTGTGACTTTGTCCCCTGCAACACACGTGAGAACTGTTTACCTCTGCTTGAAGTTTGTGTGCTGTCTGCCCCAGTGAAAGCCCTGCTCAGCTTATGACTCTGTCTCCTACCACCAACGTGAGAGCTGTTCACCTCTATTTGAAGCGTTGACTCCGTCTGTTCCAGTGAACGCCCGCTCAGCTTGTGACTTTGTCCCCTGCAACACACGTGAGAACTGTTTACCTCTGCTTGAAGTTTGAATGCTGTCTGTCCCAGTGAAAGCCCTGTTCAGCTATTGACTCTGTCTCCTGCCACCCATGTGAGAGCTATTCACCTCTATTTGAAGTGTTGATTCTGTCTGTGCCAGCCAAAGCCCCGCTCCGCTTGCGACTTGAGTCTGCTGTAGCCCTGAAACCCACCTGTATGGTGCGAAGTGCCCACCCTTTACAACTCCTGTGAGCCCTGATCCACCTACTCCCCTGCGATACTCACCTGTGATACTCACCTGTTCAGTGAGTTGGCACCAGAGCCAGAATGAAGTAAGCCTGACTCATTTACTTACCTGCGATACCCACCTGTTTAGTACCTACCACTGGGAGTTGGCACCAGTGCCAGAAGGAAGTAAGCCTGACCCCCCACTCACCTGTGATACCCACCTGTTCAGTATCTACCACTGTGAGTTGGCACCAGCGCCAGAAGGAAGTAAGCTTGACTCAATTACTCACCTGCGATACCCACCTGTTCAGTACCTACCACTGCGAGTTGGCACCAGCGCCAGAAGGAAGTGAGCCTGACCCCCCACTTGCCTTGGATTCCTGGGAAGAGGAAGGAAGAGGAATTTTAGATTAGGATTTTCAAATTGTTTTTATATTTAATAAAGCCTGTCATTCTTTTTATTCCTGTCTCCTGCCTCCTCCTTTGACACGCTCCTCAGGGTGATCCTGGTCTAGGGGTGGGTGCAGTCTGGCTTGGCCCACCTCGACCTGTGACATATTTTGGCGTAGTCGGCAGGATTCACCTTGAGTTGAGCGATCAGAGGTTGAGATGGCGGAGGAGGAAGAGCCTGGGGATCGGCAACCTGTCATGCCGATTTTCATGGGTGCCCCATGGGCCTCGAGGTACGGAGGCCCGGGGTCCGAAGTAAGTCTGTCCCTGTGGAAGACCCAGGTGGAATACCTGGCGGGGCTTCAAGGTCTGAGTGCTCTGCAGAAGGTCCAGTTCGTTTTGAACTCTCTGGAGGGGGAGGCGAGAAGAGAAGTTCAGGCAGCACCAGAAGCCAACCGTGCGACGGTCCAGGCTATCTTTGAGTTTCTTACGGGGCAGTATGGAGATACCACTCCGGTAGCTGCTCTGAGGACGAAGTTTTTCAATTCTCGCCAGGGTCCCCGACAATCCGTTCGGGCATTCGCCTTGCAACTGCGGGAGCAGTTTTCCAGGCTCACGGGAAGGCCGGACCATGGCTTGGGGGAAGGAGAGGTGTTGTTGCGAGATCAATTCCTGTTGGGGCTGCGAGAGGGTCCCGTACGACAGAGCCTGCGGGTGCAGCTTCGGAGAGGGCCAGACATGACTTTCGAAGAGCTGAGGCAAGAAGCCCTGGCTCTTGAGCGCGACCAGGCGGAGCATGTGGAAACCCCCAGCTGTTTGGCTACCAATGTCGTCGAATCCCCCTTGGCCATTGCGGCACCCGACTGGAAGCAGGCCCTCCGGGAAGAACTGAGGCGAGATGTTCAGGAACAAATGTCCGAGTTGTCCAAGTCTGTCATGGAAGAGCTTCGTCGGGAGCGCCTGCAGCCACCTTTTCACTCTCGGGAACGGGCTTACTCCGACGGGAATCGCCCTTCCGAACGCCGTCCTCCCCGGCCAGCGGGCTCCCGATTCCAGTGGGACGAACATGGGCGGCCCATTTGTAATGGCTGTGGAGAGTCGGGGCATTACTTTCGCCAATGCTCTGCCCGACGGGCATCACAAGGGGGTTTTTAGAGTCTCCGGCCACTGTGGGTCAAGTGGTCGGGACCCCCGTATTAGACCCCTCTTCTTCCACATCCCCTCAGGGTCGCTTGATAGGCCGCTGCCCAGTGGTGGTGGCCCAAGTTAATGGTCAGGAGATACATTGTCTCTTGGATACAGGCTCCCAAGTGACCTTATTCTCTGAGAGTTTGGCCCATGAGCTGTTTGGCACCAACGGTAGATCGCCTGTGGATGCTCCCTGGTTGACGCTGCGTGGGGCAAATGGACTGGACATACCATACGTAGGATACCTTGTGACCGATTTGGAGATCCATGGAGTTGTAGTGCCTCAGAAGGGGGTGGTAGTTGTCCGAGACCCGTGTCTAGGGTCCCATCGTGCCCTGATTGGGATGAATGTCATCTCGGATTGCTGGGAGGAGCTATTCCGAGGTAGACCGGCGCGAACAGCTGTAACCCCGGCCGGACAGGAGTGGGACCGTATCAGGGCCGATTGCCGCCGGATATGTCTGGCTGAAAAACAGCATGACCGGGAGAGCACGGGAAGAGTGGCCTGCCGCTACGCCCTGTCTATCCCAGCTCGAAGTGAGGCTGTAGTCTGGGCCAGGCTGCCCCCTCGACGTTACCATCCGCAAGAGTGGGTGATGGTGGAGCCCCACGAAGAGGGTCCCAAGGTGGAGATAGCTCGAGGACTGGCAACTGTTCAGGGAGGCCGAGTCTCAGTAAGGGTGAGGAACACGAACCCCTTCCTTGTCCACCTGTATCATCACCAATGTTTGGCCCGGGTGACCTCAGTAAGACCGCAGCAGGTTCGTGAGCAGGGCGAAGTCAACTTTAAGCGGGTGAGTCCTACAGTGGTCGAAGTGGCTTTAGCGCGGGCCGGTCCAGGAGTGGAGGAGATAGAAGGAGGATTGCCTGCTCACTTGAAGGGAGAGTCTTTACGGGGTGACGGGCTGGAGGAAGAACAAGTGGGACAACTGCAAGAATTCTTGAGGGGATGGCAACACCTGTTCTCTACTCACGAAGAGGACTATGGCCGCACGGATGTGGTAAAACACCAGATTCCCACTGGGGACGCTGCACCGAGCCGAGAGCGCTACCGACCTGTACCCCCGACCTTGTACACGGAGGTCCGTACCCTGTTGCGAGGAATGCTTGACAGAGGGATTATCCGTGAGAGCAGCAGCCCTTGGGCCGCACCAATAGTGTTGGTCCGTAAGAAGACGGGTTCCTGGAGGTTTTGTGTAGATTACCGCCGGTTGAACCAGGTAACCAAGAAGGATGCTTTCCCGTTGCCGCGGGTTGAAGACTCGCTTACGAGCCTCACTCAAGCTGCCTGGTACTCCACCCTCGATTTGGCCAGCGGTTATTGGCAGGTACAAATGGACGAGCGTGACCGGGAGAAGACGGCCTTTACCACTCCTTTCGGTCTCTATGAGTGGGACCGTATGCCGTTCGGCCTCTGCAACGCTCCAGCCACATTCCAGCGGCTGATGCAGCGTTGTTTGGGCAGCCAAGTGATGGATACCACCCTCGTCTATCTGGATGACATCATCACTTACTCTCCCGATTTCAAGTCCCATCTGGAACATCTTGGGCAAGTCTTCAGCTCCCTAGAGCGCTATGGGCTGAAGTTACAGCCGGACAAGTGTCAGCTCTTCCGAAAGGAGGTTAAGTTTCTGGGGCACGTGGTCAGTGCGGCGGGGATCTCCGTCGACCCAGAAAAAGTGAGGGCGGTGCAAGAGTGGACAGCTCCCCAGACAGTGCGCCAAGTTCGGTCATTCCTGGGCTTCGTGGGCTACTATAGGCGATTCATTAAGGGCTTCTCCAAAATTGCCAAACCCATTAACCAGCTGTTGGGAGGCACGGGTCGAGCACGGGGTCGAGGGTCCCCTTCCATTCAATGGGACCCTGCCTGCGAAGCCGCTTTCCAGCAGCTCAAGCAGGAACTCTTGCAGGCCCCGATACTGGCCTATGCCGACTTTACCCAACCATTCATCCTGTACACCGATGCTAGTCAACTGGGGTTGGGAGCCGTGTTGGCGCAGGAACAACAAGGAGAGGAGAAAGTCATCGCCTATGCAAGCCGGAGCTTACACCCCGCAGAGAAGAATGACTCGAACTACAGCTCCTTTAAACTCGAGCTACTGGCCATGAAGTGGGCGCTGGGTGAAAAATTTAAAGATTACTTGTGGGGAGCCAAGGTACGAGTTGTCACGGACAATAACCCGCTGGTGCATCTACAAACGGCCAAACTAGGGGCAGTGGAGCAACGCTGGGTGGCGCAACTGGCCAACTTTGACTATCAGATCCAGTACCGGCCAGGGAGAGAGCACACCAACGCTGACGTGCTATCCAGGTTACCGGGTGAAGGATCGGCAGGCCATACACCGGCCTCAGGACTGGGGTCCGACGAGGGATTAATGGTGGGAGTTGTAGAGGCCCCAGGGCAGACGCCTGAGGACCCCCCTCCGTGTTGGGGGTGGGACCCACAACGATGGAGACTGTGGCAGGGCGAAGATGGAGATGTGTTGCGGGTACGGACATGGTTGGAACAGAAGACCTGGCCCGAGGGGGCGGAACGTCGAACTCAGACCCGAAGTGTGCGAGGCCTGCTGGGACAGAGGGAAAGGCTTTACTTGAGGGATGGGGTGCTCTGTAGGACGCTCCAGGACCCCGGCCAAGGAGAGGAGGTTTGTCAGATCGTGGTCCCTGCAGGTCGTTGGCAGGCGTTACTGGAGGCGTACCATGCTAGGATGGGACATCAAGGGCAGGAGAGGACATTGGCGTTGTTGAGACGACATTTCTACTGGCCTGGGATGGAGGGTACCACCAGGACTTACCTTCAGAGATGCCCACGTTGCACCTTGTTCAAGTCCAGGAGGGAGAAACGGGCACCGCTGGTCCCGATTCAGGCCAGGGCACCTCTGCATATGGTGGCAATGGACTTCCTCACCCTGGGACGGCCGGTGGACCAGATCCAGAATATTCTCGTTGTCACCGATCTGTTCACCAAACATGCTTGGGCCATCCCCACTATGGACCAAACTGCCCTGACCACTGCTAACGCCCTCTGGAAGTACGTGATCCAGCCATTCGGATGCCCTGAAATCCTCCATTCGGACCAAGGGGCCAACTTCGAGTCAAAGGTGATTCATGAATTATGCCAACTGTACGGATGTAAGAAGACCCATACGACCCCTTATCATCCTCAAGGGAACGGGGGGTGTGAACGATTCAATCAAACCTTGCTGGGCTTGTTGGGAACCTTGGAGGAAGAGCAGCAGGGCCACTGGGCTGATCGGCTCCCAGCCGTGATGCAGGCGTACAACAATAGCATACACAGTACCACCGGTTATGCCCCTACCTACCTGGTGTTCGGCCGACATGTGAGGCTCCCAATGGATATGCTTATGGGAACCACTGGGGGAGAAGAGGGAAGTAGTCTGTCCGACTGGGTAGCGAACCATCACCGACGCCTCCAGTCCGCATACGAACAGGTCGCTGGCCGGATTAATCAGGCGGCGGTAAAGAACAAGAGATTGTATGATAGGACGGCCCGAGAAGCCCCGCTACTGCCCGGGGAGAGGGTGCTGCTACGGGATAATCGTCGACAAGGGAAGGGAAAATTGAGCAACCGATGGGAGGCCCAGCCATATGTCGTTCAGCGACAACCCCATCCGGACCAACCTGTATATGCCCTACGGCCCGAAGGGAAGACGGGCCCCGAACGGGTGTTACACCGTAACCTGATCCGCCCTTGCCCGAATTACCCAAAGCCAGTGGTAGAGGACCCACCGGCCGAGACGCCTTGGATGCCCCCGCTGGTAGGATGGGCAGTGATCCCGAGGGGCCTAGGCCTAGGACCACGACCTGAAGCACCCATCTCCCCACCACGACGTTCTCAGCGAGAGAATCGGGGTCAGCCTCCAGCCAGGTACGGAGACTGGGTGACTGGAGACCGTTCTCGGGACTAGAACGGTTTGGCAGGGGGGTATGTCACGGGGTGACAAATAACCCCCGGAACTAATCCCATCAGAGAAGTGTTCCCGCCGGGACACTTTTAGTGTAACACTGTCCCCGGGCTTGTGTGTGTGTCTGTCGTCATGACAACTAAATGGCAGATTGGCAACAGGTGCGGGGACTTCACTTTGAGTGCCTGATTGAGGTGGCGCCAGTGTTTGGAGAGGATAAAACACAAGAGAAAGAGAAGGCTGTGTGTTCTCCCTCCGCGTTGTGTGGTTGTTTCTTTGTCTTCCCCCGGCGATCTGGTGTGGTTCTCTCCTGTTGGGAAATGTTTGTGGAGTGTTGCAGCTGAAGGACCATCGTGAAAGAAGCGGAGTGTTGCTTGTGGGATCCGAGGGCAGTTTTGAAGAGTGGAATTCGTCGTCTGGACTGGGAAAGAGTGAGATGAGTGATTGACAAATTGAATCTCATAAACGCATGTTTTCTACACTAAATTGGATACTGGTTTGAAGTGCTTGGATCACGTTGTATACATCGCACTGAGTGAAATAGACTGATTCCTTGTCGATCTCTAGCCTCCCCCTCGGCCATTGAAACCAGCGAAGTGAAGCCGCTTGTAGTGGTGAGGAAATTATTCACCGCATCTGTCCCAACTCTGACTATCATCGGCTCTTCAGATCGAGACCTCTGGGTGAGTGTTGGCCTTACTTTGCACTTGAAGAGTGGATTTGTAGTGCTGAAATTGACGTTTCCCATCACGTTGCATGTTTGGAATTGGACTGTCGTGTGTGTGTGGAAGGTTTACCTTTTATCGCCGTGCACTCCCCATGTGTTATGCTGGTCTACCGTCCATCATAAGAGTCTAGCAAGATCGATTGCAGTCACCTGTTGGATGTCAGAAGGAAAAGCCCCCGTGTGCACACTACACGTGAGAACTGGTTACCTCTGCTTGAAGTTTGTATGCTGTCTGTCCCAGTGAAAGCCCGGCTCAGCTTGTGACTCTGTCCCCTGCAACACACGTGAGAACTGTTTACCTCTGCTTGAAGTTTATGCTGTCTGTCCCAGTGAGAGCCCTGCTCAGCTTATGACTTTGTCTCCTGCCACCCCTGTGAGAGCTGTTCACCTCTATTCGAAGTGTTGATTCCGTCTGTTCCAGTGAACGTCGCTCAGCTTGTGACTTTGTCCCCTGCAACACACGTGAGAACTGTTTACCTCTGCTTGAAGTTTGTGTGCTGTCTGCTCCAGTGAAAGCCCTGCTCAGCTTATGACTCTGTCTCCTACCACCAATGTGAGAGCTGTTCACCTCTATTTGAAGTGTTGATTCCGTCTGTTCCAGCGAACGTCGCTCAGCTTGTGACTTTGTCCCCTGCAACACACGTGAGAACTGTTTACCTCTGCTTGAAGTTTGTGTGCTGTCTGCCCCAGTGAAAGCCCTGCTCAGCTTATGACTCTGTCTCCTACCACCAACGTGAGAGCTGTTCACCTCTATTTGAAGCGTTGACTCCGTCTGTTCCAGTGAACGCCCGCTCAGCTTGTGACTTTGTCCCCTGCAACACACGTGAGAACTGTTTACCTCTGCTTGAAGTTTGAATGCTGTCTGTCCCAGTGAAAGCCCTGTTCAGCTATTGACTCTGTCTCCTGCCACCCATGTGAGAGCTATTCACCTCTATTTGAAGTGTTGATTCTGTCTGTGCCAGCCAAAGCCCCGCTCCGCTTGCGACTTGAGTCTGCTGTAGCCCTGAAACCCACCTGTATGGTGCGAAGTGCCCACCCTTTACAACTCCTGTGAGCCCTGATCCACCTACTCCCCTGCGATACTCACCTGTGATACTCACCTGTTCAGTGAGTTGGCACCAGAGCCAGAATGAAGTAAGCCTGACTCATTTACTTACCTGCGATACCCACCTGTTTAGTACCTACCACTGGGAGTTGGCACCAGTGCCAGAAGGAAGTAAGCCTGACCCCCCACTCACCTGTGATACCCACCTGTTCAGTATCTACCACTGTGAGTTGGCACCAGCGCCAGAAGGAAGTAAGCTTGACTCAATTACTCACCTGCGATACCCACCTGTTCAGTACCTACCACTGCGAGTTGGCACCAGCGCCAGAAGGAAGTGAGCCTGACCCCCCACTTGCCTTGGATTCCTGGGAAGAGGAAGGAAGAGGAATTTTAGATTAGGATTTTCAAATTGTTTTTATATTTAATAAAGCCTGTCATTCTTTTTATTCCTGTCTCCTGCCTCCTCCTTTGACACGCTCCTCAGGGTGATCCTGGTCTAGGGGTGGGTGCAGTCTGGCTTGGCCCACCTCGACCTGTGACATATTTTGGCGTAGTCGGCAGGATTCACCTTGAGTTGAGCGATCAGAGGTTGAGATGGCGGAGGAGGAAGAGCCTGGGGATCGGCAACCTGTCATGCCGATTTTCATGGGTGCCCCATGGGCCTCGAGGTACGGAGGCCCGGGGTCCGAAGTAAGTCTGTCCCTGTGGAAGACCCAGGTGGAATACCTGGCGGGGCTTCAAGGTCTGAGTGCTCTGCAGAAGGTCCAGTTCGTTTTGAACTCTCTGGAGGGGGAGGCGAGAAGAGAAGTTCAGGCAGCACCAGAAGCCAACCGTGCGACGGTCCAGGCTATCTTTGAGTTTCTTACGGGGCAGTATGGAGATACCACTCCGGTAGCTGCTCTGAGGACGAAGTTTTTCAATTCTCGCCAGGGTCCCCGACAATCCGTTCGGGCATTCGCCTTGCAACTGCGGGAGCAGTTTTCCAGGCTCACGGGAAGGCCGGACCATGGCTTGGGGGAAGGAGAGGTGTTGTTGCGAGATCAATTCCTGTTGGGGCTGCGAGAGGGTCCCGTACGACAGAGCCTGCGGGTGCAGCTTCGGAGAGGGCCAGACATGACTTTCGAAGAGCTGAGGCAAGAAGCCCTGGCTCTTGAGCGCGACCAGGCGGAGCATGTGGAAACCCCCAGCTGTTTGGCTACCAATGTCGTCGAATCCCCCTTGGCCATTGCGGCACCCGACTGGAAGCAGGCCCTCCGGGAAGAACTGAGGCGAGATGTTCAGGAACAAATGTCCGAGTTGTCCAAGTCTGTCATGGAAGAGCTTCGTCGGGAGCGCCTGCAGCCACCTTTTCACTCTCGGGAACGGGCTTACTCCGACGGGAATCGCCCTTCCGAACGCCGTCCTCCCCGGCCAGCGGGCTCCCGATTCCAGTGGGACGAACATGGGCGGCCCATTTGTAATGGCTGTGGAGAGTCGGGGCATTACTTTCGCCAATGCTCTGCCCGACGGGCATCACAAGGGGGTTTTTAGAGTCTCCGGCCACTGTGGGTCAAGTGGTCGGGACCCCCGTATTAGACCCCTCTTCTTCCACATCCCCTCAGGGTCGCTTGATAGGCCGCTGCCCAGTGGTGGTGGCCCAAGTTAATGGTCAGGAGATACATTGTCTCTTGGATACAGGCTCCCAAGTGACCTTATTCTCTGAGAGTTTGGCCCATGAGCTGTTTGGCACCAACGGTAGATCGCCTGTGGATGCTCCCTGGTTGACGCTGCGTGGGGCAAATGGACTGGACATACCATACGTAGGATACCTTGTGACCGATTTGGAGATCCATGGAGTTGTAGTGCCTCAGAAGGGGGTGGTAGTTGTCCGAGACCCGTGTCTAGGGTCCCATCGTGCCCTGATTGGGATGAATGTCATCTCGGATTGCTGGGAGGAGCTATTCCGAGGTAGACCGGCGCGAACAGCTGTAACCCCGGCCGGACAGGAGTGGGACCGTATCAGGGCCGATTGCCGCCGGATATGTCTGGCTGAAAAACAGCATGACCGGGAGAGCACGGGAAGAGTGGCCTGCCGCTACGCCCTGTCTATCCCAGCTCGAAGTGAGGCTGTAGTCTGGGCCAGGCTGCCCCCTCGACGTTACCATCCGCAAGAGTGGGTGATGGTGGAGCCCCACGAAGAGGGTCCCAAGGTGGAGATAGCTCGAGGACTGGCAACTGTTCAGGGAGGCCGAGTCTCAGTAAGGGTGAGGAACACGAACCCCTTCCTTGTCCACCTGTATCATCACCAATGTTTGGCCCGGGTGACCTCAGTAAGACCGCAGCAGGTTCGTGAGCAGGGCGAAGTCAACTTTAAGCGGGTGAGTCCTACAGTGGTCGAAGTGGCTTTAGCGCGGGCCGGTCCAGGAGTGGAGGAGATAGAAGGAGGATTGCCTGCTCACTTGAAGGGAGAGTCTTTACGGGGTGACGGGCTGGAGGAAGAACAAGTGGGACAACTGCAAGAATTCTTGAGGGGATGGCAACACCTGTTCTCTACTCACGAAGAGGACTATGGCCGCACGGATGTGGTAAAACACCAGATTCCCACTGGGGACGCTGCACCGAGCCGAGAGCGCTACCGACCTGTACCCCCGACCTTGTACACGGAGGTCCGTACCCTGTTGCGAGGAATGCTTGACAGAGGGATTATCCGTGAGAGCAGCAGCCCTTGGGCCGCACCAATAGTGTTGGTCCGTAAGAAGACGGGTTCCTGGAGGTTTTGTGTAGATTACCGCCGGTTGAACCAGGTAACCAAGAAGGATGCTTTCCCGTTGCCGCGGGTTGAAGACTCGCTTACGAGCCTCACTCAAGCTGCCTGGTACTCCACCCTCGATTTGGCCAGCGGTTATTGGCAGGTACAAATGGACGAGCGTGACCGGGAGAAGACGGCCTTTACCACTCCTTTCGGTCTCTATGAGTGGGACCGTATGCCGTTCGGCCTCTGCAACGCTCCAGCCACATTCCAGCGGCTGATGCAGCGTTGTTTGGGCAGCCAAGTGATGGATACCACCCTCGTCTATCTGGATGACATCATCACTTACTCTCCCGATTTCAAGTCCCATCTGGAACATCTTGGGCAAGTCTTCAGCTCCCTAGAGCGCTATGGGCTGAAGTTACAGCCGGACAAGTGTCAGCTCTTCCGAAAGGAGGTTAAGTTTCTGGGGCACGTGGTCAGTGCGGCGGGGATCTCCGTCGACCCAGAAAAAGTGAGGGCGGTGCAAGAGTGGACAGCTCCCCAGACAGTGCGCCAAGTTCGGTCATTCCTGGGCTTCGTGGGCTACTATAGGCGATTCATTAAGGGCTTCTCCAAAATTGCCAAACCCATTAACCAGCTGTTGGGAGGCACGGGTCGAGCACGGGGTCGAGGGTCCCCTTCCATTCAATGGGACCCTGCCTGCGAAGCCGCTTTCCAGCAGCTCAAGCAGGAACTCTTGCAGGCCCCGATACTGGCCTATGCCGACTTTACCCAACCATTCATCCTGTACACCGATGCTAGTCAACTGGGGTTGGGAGCCGTGTTGGCGCAGGAACAACAAGGAGAGGAGAAAGTCATCGCCTATGCAAGCCGGAGCTTACACCCCGCAGAGAAGAATGACTCGAACTACAGCTCCTTTAAACTCGAGCTACTGGCCATGAAGTGGGCGCTGGGTGAAAAATTTAAAGATTACTTGTGGGGAGCCAAGGTACGAGTTGTCACGGACAATAACCCGCTGGTGCATCTACAAACGGCCAAACTAGGGGCAGTGGAGCAACGCTGGGTGGCGCAACTGGCCAACTTTGACTATCAGATCCAGTACCGGCCAGGGAGAGAGCACACCAACGCTGACGTGCTATCCAGGTTACCGGGTGAAGGATCGGCAGGCCATACACCGGCCTCAGGACTGGGGTCCGACGAGGGATTAATGGTGGGAGTTGTAGAGGCCCCAGGGCAGACGCCTGAGGACCCCCCTCCGTGTTGGGGGTGGGACCCACAACGATGGAGACTGTGGCAGGGCGAAGATGGAGATGTGTTGCGGGTACGGACATGGTTGGAACAGAAGACCTGGCCCGAGGGGGCGGAACGTCGAACTCAGACCCGAAGTGTGCGAGGCCTGCTGGGACAGAGGGAAAGGCTTTACTTGAGGGATGGGGTGCTCTGTAGGACGCTCCAGGACCCCGGCCAAGGAGAGGAGGTTTGTCAGATCGTGGTCCCTGCAGGTCGTTGGCAGGCGTTACTGGAGGCGTACCATGCTAGGATGGGACATCAAGGGCAGGAGAGGACATTGGCGTTGTTGAGACGACATTTCTACTGGCCTGGGATGGAGGGTACCACCAGGACTTACCTTCAGAGATGCCCACGTTGCACCTTGTTCAAGTCCAGGAGGGAGAAACGGGCACCGCTGGTCCCGATTCAGGCCAGGGCACCTCTGCATATGGTGGCAATGGACTTCCTCACCCTGGGACGGCCGGTGGACCAGATCCAGAATATTCTCGTTGTCACCGATCTGTTCACCAAACATGCTTGGGCCATCCCCACTATGGACCAAACTGCCCTGACCACTGCTAACGCCCTCTGGAAGTACGTGATCCAGCCATTCGGATGCCCTGAAATCCTCCATTCGGACCAAGGGGCCAACTTCGAGTCAAAGGTGATTCATGAATTATGCCAACTGTACGGATGTAAGAAGACCCATACGACCCCTTATCATCCTCAAGGGAACGGGGGGTGTGAACGATTCAATCAAACCTTGCTGGGCTTGTTGGGAACCTTGGAGGAAGAGCAGCAGGGCCACTGGGCTGATCGGCTCCCAGCCGTGATGCAGGCGTACAACAATAGCATACACAGTACCACCGGTTATGCCCCTACCTACCTGGTGTTCGGCCGACATGTGAGGCTCCCAATGGATATGCTTATGGGAACCACTGGGGGAGAAGAGGGAAGTAGTCTGTCCGACTGGGTAGCGAACCATCACCGACGCCTCCAGTCCGCATACGAACAGGTCGCTGGCCGGATTAATCAGGCGGCGGTAAAGAACAAGAGATTGTATGATAGGACGGCCCGAGAAGCCCCGCTACTGCCCGGGGAGAGGGTGCTGCTACGGGATAATCGTCGACAAGGGAAGGGAAAATTGAGCAACCGATGGGAGGCCCAGCCATATGTCGTTCAGCGACAACCCCATCCGGACCAACCTGTATATGCCCTACGGCCCGAAGGGAAGACGGGCCCCGAACGGGTGTTACACCGTAACCTGATCCGCCCTTGCCCGAATTACCCAAAGCCAGTGGTAGAGGACCCACCGGCCGAGACGCCTTGGATGCCCCCGCTGGTAGGATGGGCAGTGATCCCGAGGGGCCTAGGCCTAGGACCACGACCTGAAGCACCCATCTCCCCACCACGACGTTCTCAGCGAGAGAATCGGGGTCAGCCTCCAGCCAGGTACGGAGACTGGGTGACTGGAGACCGTTCTCGGGACTAGAACGGTTTGGCAGGGGGGTATGTCACGGGGTGACAAATAACCCCCGGAACTAATCCCATCAGAGAAGTGTTCCCGCCGGGACACTTTTAGTGTAACACTGTCCCCGGGCTTGTGTGTGTGTCTGTCGTCATGACAACTAAATGGCAGATTGGCAACAGGTGCGGGGACTTCACTTTGAGTGCCTGATTGAGGTGGCGCCAGTGTTTGGAGAGGATAAAACACAAGAGAAAGAGAAGGCTGTGTGTTCTCCCTCCGCGTTGTGTGGTTGTTTCTTTGTCTTCCCCCGGCGATCTGGTGTGGTTCTCTCCTGTTGGGAAATGTTTGTGGAGTGTTGCAGCTGAAGGACCATCGTGAAAGAAGCGGAGTGTTGCTTGTGGGATCCGAGGGCAGTTTTGAAGAGTGGAATTCGTCGTCTGGACTGGGAAAGAGTGAGATGAGTGATTGACAAATTGAATCTCATAAACGCATGTTTTCTACACTAAATTGGATACTGGTTTGAAGTGCTTGGATCACGTTGTATACATCGCACTGAGTGAAATAGACTGATTCCTTGTCGATCTCTAGCCTCCCCCTCGGCCATTGAAACCAGCGAAGTGAAGCCGCTTGTAGTGGTGAGGAAATTATTCACCGCATCTGTCCCAACTCTGACTATCATCGGCTCTTCAGATCGAGACCTCTGGGTGAGTGTTGGCCTTACTTTGCACTTGAAGAGTGGATTTGTAGTGCTGAAATTGACGTTTCCCATCACGTTGCATGTTTGGAATTGGACTGTCGTGTGTGTGTGGAAGGTTTACCTTTTATCGCCGTGCACTCCCCATGTGTTATGCTGGTCTACCGTCCATCATAAGAGTCTAGCAAGATCGATTGCAGTCACCTGTTGGATGTCAGAAGGAAAAGCCCCCGTGTGCACACTACACGTGAGAACTGGTTACCTCTGCTTGAAGTTTGTATGCTGTCTGTCCCAGTGAAAGCCCGGCTCAGCTTGTGACTCTGTCCCCTGCAACACACGTGAGAACTGTTTACCTCTGCTTGAAGTTTATGCTGTCTGTCCCAGTGAGAGCCCTGCTCAGCTTATGACTTTGTCTCCTGCCACCCCTGTGAGAGCTGTTCACCTCTATTCGAAGTGTTGATTCCGTCTGTTCCAGTGAACGTCGCTCAGCTTGTGACTTTGTCCCCTGCAACACACGTGAGAACTGTTTACCTCTGCTTGAAGTTTGTGTGCTGTCTGCTCCAGTGAAAGCCCTGCTCAGCTTATGACTCTGTCTCCTACCACCAATGTGAGAGCTGTTCACCTCTATTTGAAGTGTTGATTCCGTCTGTTCCAGCGAACGTCGCTCAGCTTGTGACTTTGTCCCCTGCAACACACGTGAGAACTGTTTACCTCTGCTTGAAGTTTGTGTGCTGTCTGCCCCAGTGAAAGCCCTGCTCAGCTTATGACTCTGTCTCCTACCACCAACGTGAGAGCTGTTCACCTCTATTTGAAGCGTTGACTCCGTCTGTTCCAGTGAACGCCCGCTCAGCTTGTGACTTTGTCCCCTGCAACACACGTGAGAACTGTTTACCTCTGCTTGAAGTTTGAATGCTGTCTGTCCCAGTGAAAGCCCTGTTCAGCTATTGACTCTGTCTCCTGCCACCCATGTGAGAGCTATTCACCTCTATTTGAAGTGTTGATTCTGTCTGTGCCAGCCAAAGCCCCGCTCCGCTTGCGACTTGAGTCTGCTGTAGCCCTGAAACCCACCTGTATGGTGCGAAGTGCCCACCCTTTACAACTCCTGTGAGCCCTGATCCACCTACTCCCCTGCGATACTCACCTGTGATACTCACCTGTTCAGTGAGTTGGCACCAGAGCCAGAATGAAGTAAGCCTGACTCATTTACTTACCTGCGATACCCACCTGTTTAGTACCTACCACTGGGAGTTGGCACCAGTGCCAGAAGGAAGTAAGCCTGACCCCCCACTCACCTGTGATACCCACCTGTTCAGTATCTACCACTGTGAGTTGGCACCAGCGCCAGAAGGAAGTAAGCTTGACTCAATTACTCACCTGCGATACCCACCTGTTCAGTACCTACCACTGCGAGTTGGCACCAGCGCCAGAAGGAAGTGAGCCTGACCCCCCACTTGCCTTGGATTCCTGGGAAGAGGAAGGAAGAGGAATTTTAGATTAGGATTTTCAAATTGTTTTTATATTTAATAAAGCCTGTCATTCTTTTTATTCCTGTCTCCTGCCTCCTCCTTTGACACGCTCCTCAGGGTGATCCTGGTCTAGGGGTGGGTGCAGTCTGGCTTGGCCCACCTCGACCTGTGACATATTTTGGCGTAGTCGGCAGGATTCACCTTGAGTTGAGCGATCAGAGGTTGAGATGGCGGAGGAGGAAGAGCCTGGGGATCGGCAACCTGTCATGCCGATTTTTATGGGTGCCCCATGGGCCTCGAGGTACGGAGGCCCGGGGTCCGAAGTAAGTCTGTCCCTGTGGAAGACCCAGGTGGAATACCTGGCGGGGCTTCAAGGTCTGAGTGCTCTGCAGAAGGTCCAGTTCGTTTTGAACTCTCTGGAGGGGGAGGCGAGAAGAGAAGTTCAGGCAGCACCAGAAGCCAACCGTGCGACGGTCCAGGCTATCTTTGAGTTTCTTACGGGGCAGTATGGAGATACCACTCCGGTAGCTGCTCTGAGGACGAAGTTTTTCAATTCTCGCCAGGGTCCCCGACAATCCGTTCGGGCATTCGCCTTGCAACTGCGGGAGCAGTTTTCCAGGCTCACGGGAAGGCCGGACCATGGCTTGGGGGAAGGAGAGGTGTTGTTGCGAGATCAATTCCTGTTGGGGCTGCGAGAGGGTCCCGTACGACAGAGCCTGCGGGTGCAGCTTCGGAGAGGGCCAGACATGACTTTCGAAGAGCTGAGGCAAGAAGCCCTGGCTCTTGAGCGCGACCAGGCGGAGCATGTGGAAACCCCCAGCTGTTTGGCTACCAATGTCGTCGAATCCCCCTTGGCCATTGCGGCACCCGACTGGAAGCAGGCCCTCCGGGAAGAACTGAGGCGAGATGTTCAGGAACAAATGTCCGAGTTGTCCAAGTCTGTCATGGAAGAGCTTCGTCGGGAGCGCCTGCAGCCACCTTTTCACTCTCGGGAACGGGCTTACTCCGACGGGAATCGCCCTTCCGAACGCCGTCCTCCCCGGCCAGCGGGCTCCCGATTCCAGTGGGACGAACATGGGCGGCCCATTTGTAATGGCTGTGGAGAGTCGGGGCATTACTTTCGCCAATGCTCTGCCCGACGGGCATTACAAGGGGGTTTTTAGAGTCTCCGGCCACTGTGGGTCAAGTGGTCGGGACCCCCGTATTAGACCCCTCTTCTTCCACATCCCCTCAGGGTCGCTTGATAGGCCGCTGCCCAGTGGTGGTGGCCCAAGTTAATGGTCAGGAGATACATTGTCTCTTGGATACAGGCTCCCAAGTGACCTTATTCTCTGAGAGTTTGGCCCATGAGCTGTTTGGCACCAACGGTAGATCGCCTGTGGATGCTCCCTGGTTGACGCTGCGTGGGGCAAATGGACTGGACATACCATACGTAGGATACCTTGTGACCGATTTGGAGATCCATGGAGTTGTAGTGCCTCAGAAGGGGGTGGTAGTTGTCCGAGACCCGTGTCTAGGGTCCCATCGTGCCCTGATTGGGATGAATGTCATCTCGGATTGCTGGGAGGAGCTATTCCGAGGTAGACCGGCGCGAACAGCTGTAACCCCGGCCGGACAGGAGTGGGACCGTATCAGGGCCGATTGCCGCCGGATATGTCTGGCTGAAAAACAGCATGACCGGGAGAGCACGGGAAGAGTGGCCTGCCGCTACGCCCTGTCTATCCCAGCTCGAAGTGAGGCTGTAGTCTGGGCCAGGCTGCCCCCTCGACGTTACCATCCGCAAGAGTGGGTGATGGTGGAGCCCCACGAAGAGGGTCCCAAGGTGGAGATAGCTCGAGGACTGGCAACTGTTCAGGGAGGCCGAGTCTCAGTAAGGGTGAGGAACACGAACCCCTTCCTTGTCCACCTGTATCATCACCAATGTTTGGCCCGGGTGACCTCAGTAAGACCGCAGCAGGTTCGTGAGCAGGGCGAAGTCAACTTTAAGCGGGTGAGTCCTACAGTGGTCGAAGTGGCTTTAGCGCGGGCCGGTCCAGGAGTGGAGGAGATAGAAGGAGGATTGCCTGCTCACTTGAAGGGAGAGTCTTTACGGGGTGACGGGCTGGAGGAAGAACAAGTGGGACAACTGCAAGAATTCTTGAGGGGATGGCAACACCTGTTCTCTACTCACGAAGAGGACTATGGCCGCACGGATGTGGTAAAACACCAGATTCCCACTGGGGACGCTGCACCGAGCCGAGAGCGCTACCGACCTGTACCCCCGACCTTGTACACGGAGGTCCGTACCCTGTTGCGAGGAATGCTTGACAGAGGGATTATCCGTGAGAGCAGCAGCCCTTGGGCCGCACCAATAGTGTTGGTCCGTAAGAAGACGGGTTCCTGGAGGTTTTGTGTAGATTACCGCCGGTTGAACCAGGTAACCAAGAAGGATGCTTTCCCGTTGCCGCGGGTTGAAGACTCGCTTACGAGCCTCACTCAAGCTGCCTGGTACTCCACCCTCGATTTGGCCAGCGGTTATTGGCAGGTACAAATGGACGAGCGTGACCGGGAGAAGACGGCCTTTACCACTCCTTTCGGTCTCTATGAGTGGGACCGTATGCCGTTCGGCCTCTGCAACGCTCCAGCCACATTCCAGCGGCTGATGCAGCGTTGTTTGGGCAGCCAAGTGATGGATACCACCCTCGTCTATCTGGATGACATCATCACTTACTCTCCCGATTTCAAGTCCCATCTGGAACATCTTGGGCAAGTCTTCAGCTCCCTAGAGCGCTATGGGCTGAAGTTACAGCCGGACAAGTGTCAGCTCTTCCGAAAGGAGGTTAAGTTTCTGGGGCACGTGGTCAGTGCGGCGGGGATCTCCGTCGACCCAGAAAAAGTGAGGGCGGTGCAAGAGTGGACAGCTCCCCAGACAGTGCGCCAAGTTCGGTCATTCCTGGGCTTCGTGGGCTACTATAGGCGATTCATTAAGGGCTTCTCCAAAATTGCCAAACCCATTAACCAGCTGTTGGGAGGCACGGGTCGAGCACGGGGTCGAGGGTCCCCTTCCATTCAATGGGACCCTGCCTGCGAAGCCGCTTTCCAGCAGCTCAAGCAGGAACTCTTGCAGGCCCCGATACTGGCCTATGCCGACTTTACCCAACCATTCATCCTGTACACCGATGCTAGTCAACTGGGGTTGGGAGCCGTGTTGGCGCAGGAACAACAAGGAGAGGAGAAAGTCATCGCCTATGCAAGCCGGAGCTTACACCCCGCAGAGAAGAATGACTCGAACTACAGCTCCTTTAAACTCGAGCTACTGGCCATGAAGTGGGCGCTGGGTGAAAAATTTAAAGATTACTTGTGGGGAGCCAAGGTACGAGTTGTCACGGACAATAACCCGCTGGTGCATCTACAAACGGCCAAACTAGGGGCAGTGGAGCAACGCTGGGTGGCGCAACTGGCCAACTTTGACTATCAGATCCAGTACCGGCCAGGGAGAGAGCACACCAACGCTGACGTGCTATCCAGGTTACCGGGTGAAGGATCGGCAGGCCATACACCGGCCTCAGGACTGGGGTCCGACGAGGGATTAATGGTGGGAGTTGTAGAGGCCCCAGGGCAGACGCCTGAGGACCCCCCTCCGTGTTGGGGGTGGGACCCACAACGATGGAGACTGTGGCAGGGCGAAGATGGAGATGTGTTGCGGGTACGGACATGGTTGGAACAGAAGACCTGGCCCGAGGGGGCGGAACGTCGAACTCAGACCCGAAGTGTGCGAGGCCTGCTGGGACAGAGGGAAAGGCTTTACTTGAGGGATGGGGTGCTCTGTAGGACGCTCCAGGACCCCGGCCAAGGAGAGGAGGTTTGTCAGATCGTGGTCCCTGCAGGTCGTTGGCAGGCGTTACTGGAGGCGTACCATGCTAGGATGGGACATCAAGGGCAGGAGAGGACATTGGCGTTGTTGAGACGACATTTCTACTGGCCTGGGATGGAGGGTACCACCAGGACTTACCTTCAGAGATGCCCACGTTGCACCTTGTTCAAGTCCAGGAGGGAGAAACGGGCACCGCTGGTCCCGATTCAGGCCAGGGCACCTCTGCATATGGTGGCAATGGACTTCCTCACCCTGGGACGGCCGGTGGACCAGATCCAGAATATTCTCGTTGTCACCGATCTGTTCACCAAACATGCTTGGGCCATCCCCACTATGGACCAAACTGCCCTGACCACTGCTAACGCCCTCTGGAAGTACGTGATCCAGCCATTCGGATGCCCTGAAATCCTCCATTCGGACCAAGGGGCCAACTTCGAGTCAAAGGTGATTCATGAATTATGCCAACTGTACGGATGTAAGAAGACCCATACGACCCCTTATCATCCTCAAGGGAACGGGGGGTGTGAACGATTCAATCAAACCTTGCTGGGCTTGTTGGGAACCTTGGAGGAAGAGCAGCAGGGCCACTGGGCTGATCGGCTCCCAGCCGTGATGCAGGCGTACAACAATAGCATACACAGTACCACCGGTTATGCCCCTACCTACCTGGTGTTCGGCCGACATGTGAGGCTCCCAATGGATATGCTTATGGGAACCACTGGGGGAGAAGAGGGAAGTAGTCTGTCCGACTGGGTAGCGAACCATCACCGACGCCTCCAGTCCGCATACGAACAGGTCGCTGGCCGGATTAATCAGGCGGCGGTAAAGAACAAGAGATTGTATGATAGGACGGCCCGAGAAGCCCCGCTACTGCCCGGGGAGAGGGTGCTGCTACGGGATAATCGTCGACAAGGGAAGGGAAAATTGAGCAACCGATGGGAGGCCCAGCCATATGTCGTTCAGCGACAACCCCATCCGGACCAACCTGTATATGCCCTACGGCCCGAAGGGAAGACGGGCCCCGAACGGGTGTTACACCGTAACCTGATCCGCCCTTGCCCGAATTACCCAAAGCCAGTGGTAGAGGACCCACCGGCCGAGACGCCTTGGATGCCCCCGCTGGTAGGATGGGCAGTGATCCCGAGGGGCCTAGGCCTAGGACCACGACCTGAAGCACCCATCTCCCCACCACGACGTTCTCAGCGAGAGAATCGGGGTCAGCCTCCAGCCAGGTACGGAGACTGGGTGACTGGAGACCGTTCTCGGGACTAGAACGGTTTGGCAGGGGGGTATGTCACGGGGTGACAAATAACCCCCGGAACTAATCCCATCAGAGAAGTGTTCCCGCCGGGACACTTTTAGTGTAACACTGTCCCCGGGCTTGTGTGTGTGTCTGTCGTCATGACAACTAAATGGCAGATTGGCAACAGGTGCGGGGACTTCACTTTGAGTGCCTGATTGAGGTGGCGCCAGTGTTTGGAGAGGATAAAACACAAGAGAAAGAGAAGGCTGTGTGTTCTCCCTCCGCGTTGTGTGGTTGTTTCTTTGTCTTCCCCCGGCGATCTGGTGTGGTTCTCTCCTGTTGGGAAATGTTTGTGGAGTGTTGCAGCTGAAGGACCATCGTGAAAGAAGCGGAGTGTTGCTTGTGGGATCCGAGGGCAGTTTTGAAGAGTGGAATTCGTCGTCTGGACTGGGAAAGAGTGAGATGAGTGATTGACAAATTGAATCTCATAAACGCATGTTTTCTACACTAAATTGGATACTGGTTTGAAGTGCTTGGATCACGTTGTATACATCGCACTGAGTGAAATAGACTGATTCCTTGTCGATCTCTAGCCTCCCCCTCGGCCATTGAAACCAGCGAAGTGAAGCCGCTTGTAGTGGTGAGGAAATTATTCACCGCATCTGTCCCAACTCTGACTATCATCGGCTCTTCAGATCGAGACCTCTGGGTGAGTGTTGGCCTTACTTTGCACTTGAAGAGTGGATTTGTAGTGCTGAAATTGACGTTTCCCATCACGTTGCATGTTTGGAATTGGACTGTCGTGTGTGTGTGGAAGGTTTACCTTTTATCGCCGTGCACTCCCCATGTGTTATGCTGGTCTACCGTCCATCATAAGAGTCTAGCAAGATCGATTGCAGTCACCTGTTGGATGTCAGAAGGAAAAGCCCCCGTGTGCACACTACACGTGAGAACTGGTTACCTCTGCTTGAAGTTTGTATGCTGTCTGTCCCAGTGAAAGCCCGGCTCAGCTTGTGACTCTGTCCCCTGCAACACACGTGAGAACTGTTTACCTCTGCTTGAAGTTTATGCTGTCTGTCCCAGTGAGAGCCCTGCTCAGCTTATGACTTTGTCTCCTGCCACCCCTGTGAGAGCTGTTCACCTCTATTCGAAGTGTTGATTCCGTCTGTTCCAGTGAACGTCGCTCAGCTTGTGACTTTGTCCCCTGCAACACACGTGAGAACTGTTTACCTCTGCTTGAAGTTTGTGTGCTGTCTGCTCCAGTGAAAGCCCTGCTCAGCTTATGACTCTGTCTCCTACCACCAATGTGAGAGCTGTTCACCTCTATTTGAAGTGTTGATTCCGTCTGTTCCAGCGAACGTCGCTCAGCTTGTGACTTTGTCCCCTGCAACACACGTGAGAACTGTTTACCTCTGCTTGAAGTTTGTGTGCTGTCTGCCCCAGTGAAAGCCCTGCTCAGCTTATGACTCTGTCTCCTACCACCAACGTGAGAGCTGTTCACCTCTATTTGAAGCGTTGACTCCGTCTGTTCCAGTGAACGCCCGCTCAGCTTGTGACTTTGTCCCCTGCAACACACGTGAGAACTGTTTACCTCTGCTTGAAGTTTGAATGCTGTCTGTCCCAGTGAAAGCCCTGTTCAGCTATTGACTCTGTCTCCTGCCACCCATGTGAGAGCTATTCACCTCTATTTGAAGTGTTGATTCTGTCTGTGCCAGCCAAAGCCCCGCTCCGCTTGCGACTTGAGTCTGCTGTAGCCCTGAAACCCACCTGTATGGTGCGAAGTGCCCACCCTTTACAACTCCTGTGAGCCCTGATCCACCTACTCCCCTGCGATACTCACCTGTGATACTCACCTGTTCAGTGAGTTGGCACCAGAGCCAGAATGAAGTAAGCCTGACTCATTTACTTACCTGCGATACCCACCTGTTTAGTACCTACCACTGGGAGTTGGCACCAGTGCCAGAAGGAAGTAAGCCTGACCCCCCACTCACCTGTGATACCCACCTGTTCAGTATCTACCACTGTGAGTTGGCACCAGCGCCAGAAGGAAGTAAGCTTGACTCAATTACTCACCTGCGATACCCACCTGTTCAGTACCTACCACTGCGAGTTGGCACCAGCGCCAGAAGGAAGTGAGCCTGACCCCCCACTTGCCTTGGATTCCTGGGAAGAGGAAGGAAGAGGAATTTTAGATTAGGATTTTCAAATTGTTTTTATATTTAATAAAGCCTGTCATTCTTTTTATTCCTGTCTCCTGCCTCCTCCTTTGACACGCTCCTCAGGGTGATCCTGGTCTAGGGGTGGGTGCAGTCTGGCTTGGCCCACCTCGACCTGTGACACTAACATGACTAAATGTAACACTGTGCTACTTAATACACAACTTATAACAATCTAAATACAGACTAAACTGAACTACATAGATGATTTAACAATAAATTTTGTTTCCTTTCTTTTCATTTCTCTCTTTAATAATCACTTAAAATTCATAGGCATCATTACTTTTTCTAAAAAATGTGATTTGTGTGAAATGTGATAATCAGAGGTTGGTAAAGTTTGTGCTTCATTTCTGTTTAATGTTAAAAATGTTTCTGCATGTTTCAATCCGTTTCTTCATGATTGACCTTTATTAATAGCTGATCATTAATAAGAAAATCAGCAAAATATTGTATTAGCTACTTTGACATATTCCTGTCAGTTATTGTTTCTGTTCCAATGAATTAATAAAGTGCTCTTGAAAAATAAGGTTTTGTCCTGTTCATTTGGTATCATAGCAAACAGCACAAATGCTCATTATTACTAAGCTGATAGTTGTGGTCCTGGATGCTGATTGGTCAATCCAGAGCTCCAGCCATACTAAAACACATTAGCTACTATAATAAATTAATAACCCTTTATCGCTTAATGATTTTAGACACATTTGAAATGGGTGGTCAATTAGAAATGTCTGACATTGGCTGCGTTTACACTTGGCATTAACATGCGACCTGTATCTGGTGGGAATGTTGGGAATGTTCTGATGGGAATGTTATCCGATCAGTTTGGCTGCGTTTACACTTGGCATTAACATGCGATCACCATGATCCGATCAAGCAGATCGGATCTTTAGCCAATCAGGACACCGTGCGTTTAC
>NW_027639345.1:0-15141 GCF_949152265.1 Phoxinus phoxinus | reverse complement strand
AATTATAATATGTATTAATAATTTGAATAAGTTGTTATTTTATATTTTCAGTTTTCATTTTAATTTTAGTTTAGGATTTCATAATTTTATTATGTGGTTTTGTATTTTTTTAAATACAATTTTTTTAAACTTATTTACGTACTAACCATTTTCGTGCGTGCCGTCAGGATTACTCTCTGGTGCCGTGCACTCGCTGTGAGACTCCGCCCACACGCTGTTCTGATTGGCTGTAGGTTTTGATTGATTTGTACGCATCTCGCAGTCGCGTCTAGTGTGGACAGACAAATTATTTGTCGCTGGAATCATATCGCATCGCATCTGGTTAGGACACAGTGTTAAGCTACTCCTACGTCATGCGTCGGGTCAGAGGTCACTCTTACACTGGAACTAGACTTGCGTACGGCCGTTACCGGAAACCAGTCATTATAGTTTATTTTCTTATAAAAACGCAGCGCTTCCACTGAAACTAGACTCGCGTACGGCCATGATTACGTACGTCCGTGAATTTGGGGGCGGAGCTATCAAGATAGAGGTGTGTTTGTTTTGTCGATTTCAAATATCAGGAACGTTTCTCAGAAATTGTTTACTTTAAATGTGAGAAAGTGTCTAGTGTGGACAGACAAATGATTTGTGGCTGGAATCTATGGCGTCTGGTTGGGACACGGTGTGAGGTGAGCAGTACCTCAGGAAGCGGCAGGTGTTGAGTCCGATCTTGATGGAGACGGCGCTGCCCGCGTTCAGATGACTGCCGTGGATCGTGATCCTCGTTCCTCCAGAGATCGGCCCGTATGACGGCACCACACGCGAGAAGTACGGCGACTGGACAGGAGAGGATATGAAATATAATCACTTCAGCTGGAAAAACCTTTTGAATTTCATACATTCAGTTTGTAACACAAGACTAGAGAAGATGTGTGAAAAAATATCTAATTTACACACTGTTTTTTACACAGGTGTATGCTTGGTAACATCTACCAATATAAATTTGTGTGCGGATCTTTTTTTCTGATTTTTGAGTTCCTTTTGGATCTATGCACCACAAGAAGTTATTACTCATCAGTTTTGGACTAATGTTTGACGCTGAAACTGAAACTCACCACAAACGTGAAGGCTTTAGGAGACACGGCCCTGTACTCCGGCAGACAGTCTCGCACACACACTTCCACCTGAGCTTCCTGCACACGGTAACCTGTGGCATCGGCCAAACGACACACAATCCTGCAGAGAGAGAGACAGAGAGAGAGAGAGAGAGAGAGAGAGAGAGAGAGAGAGAGAGAGAGAGAGAGAGAGAGAGAGAGAGAGAGAGAGAGAAAGAGAGAGAGAGAGAGAACATTTTCATTTGAACATACCTTTATTACAAATAACCTAAACTAATTCATTCAGTTCCTACCTACAAGAGTACAAAAAAAATGCACATTCAATATAGCAAATATCCAAATAAATACCCATAAAAAAATAATTCCAAAACATGTGCAAACTGTAAACTCTCATTAATTATTTCACACAGAGCCCCCTTATAACACCAAATCAATTCAAAAGACATAAGATCCCCCACGGTAGAGAGAGAGAGAGAGAGAGAGAGAGAGGGAGAGAGAGAGAGAGAGAGAGGGAGAGAGAGAGAGAGAGAGAGAGAGGGAGAGAGAGAGAGAGAGAGAGAGAGAGAGAGAGAGAGAGAGAGAGAGAGAGAGAGAGAGAGAGAGAAAGAGAGAAGGGTCTCTCCAAAACTATATGGGCGTAGTGTGTGTGACGTCACCCGTAGTGTTTCTGAAGAAAATTTTGAAGCCCAAAGTGGGCGGAGTCGGCCGTCGCCATCTTGGCCGCGCGTCACTCCCGTATAAACGAAAACGTACAGCGAGGCGGATTAGCTGAGGTCATGTGACGCTAACAGACAGCAGACAAACGGCTAGTAGTGACATTAGCGGCAATCCACCCGTCACTCAAGTGCCACGCCCTTAATTATGCAGAACTTTAAGGCTTAATATAATTTAAATGGATGAGTTATAAAAATATTCACCCCCCTCACAGTCGTCATGAAGGGCAAAATTAGCTATATAGACCAAAACCACTTTTTGTACCAGACTGTAAACATGTTTTTTTCTGCTGTAAAGTTGTGCATTTTAACATGCGGGTCTAGGGGATCGAGTCTCTTCTGCAGCCGGCCTCTAGTGGCCAGTGGAGGAACTGCAGGTTAAGTCTCTCAGTGTTGGCTTCGAGAGAGAGAAAGGAAGGCTGCTGTTTGGTCTGGACGCACGGCCGCCGGCGCTCGATGTTCAAAACATTGATTGAGCGCCCGAACACGAGACAGACGGGTTGCAGGCGCTACATGAACACACACCACTGTAATGAGACGCAGTAAAACCCTCACTGGACTGGAAAACGGCTCTCCGTGATTAATGGGACGGACAGCGAATCCTCCCATCATGCCCTGGGGCGGCTCGTGAGTTATTAACCGCCCTGCGTCTGTGTCGAGCATTTCTAGTGCGGATGGGAGAAGAGTTTCTGTGTTTGCAATGAAACCCTGATGCTTGTTTAGCTTCAGGAAACTGTAAAGTCATCGTTCCAGCAGCAGGACTGAAAACTGTGGAGAAGCGACTGCAGAAAACAGACGTCAAGGAAGCTGCGGTTTCTGCTACAGAATCAAACATTTTCATTTAACAAACTAAAATCAACAGTTTTAAATGCTACAAGTTCATTCTGCCATCACAACAATTTAATGTGCAGTTTGAATAATGGATATTAACCTTGAGACTGAATTTGTTATTAAATGAATGTTTTAAATATTAAAGGTATAGCGGAGGATCTTTCCTAATTTTAGAAAAGACCCGCCCTCTCCAATTTTTTTTTAAACGCACATGCGCAACACTATTTGCTCCCGAGAGGGAACGCCTACTAGCAGTGATTTTAAATGGATTTCTCCAAATAGCATGACAAACTTTACCTGTCTAGCAGAATCTCTGCGACTGCGGCATCAGTGGGAAGCCCAACCTGTGCGTTTAGCGCACGCCAGCGTGTGAACGGCCTTACGTAAACATATCACCAGAATGATTGACACTTAGGTGGACCAATATAGGTGGACCAATAGTATAGGCTACCCACCCGGAAAAAGAAAATCCTCCGCTATACCTTTAAAGCGGCACTCGGTAACTCTAGCCATTTCTCAGCGAGCTCCCCTACATCTGCGGTGCGTATATTTTTCACATCACTGTCGTAAAGTCACTTGCGGCGCGCCGGCGCCCTCCTCCCCCTTTCTACCGCTGCTCATGTGCTTTTGTTACGGTCGGAGCCGGTGTGGTGAACAAATGAGTCCCAGACGCACCAACTTTATCGTGTGGAGCATGTCTACCGAGGTGGGTAATACATCATACACAGTATCATAAAGCAGTTCGTGTTTCTCGTTCTTTCTCGCTTCTCACGAGACTTCCTATTTTCAACTTACCGGGACGTTAGTCCCAATGTTGCAAGGCTGGTTTTCCGCCTGGGAACGCTGGGGGGAGCAGGGAAAGGAACCATTCTCACCAGAACAGATTATTTAACCATCCAAATGATTTCTAAACGGATTTATTAAGCTGAAAAAGTTACCAAGTGCACCTTTAAGATTAGATGATGGAAAAAATGATAAAAAAACGTGTATATATACGCATGCAGAATTAAATATCAAATGATCTATGTGCAAAATCAACTGATACTACTAAATTTAATTTTAAAAAAGCTGATAACCTATAAATGTTTATCAATGACAATGACGATGATCTACTGTTGCAATGGTTACAGTCACACAACGTTTAATTGTTTTATTGCTTTTCAATGAGAGATACGAGCTAAAGACGCACCGATGTTAAAATCCTGACCTATAAGGCCCGTTCACAGCAAGAGCGACTGTAGCGATATACACAGCCGTTCGGGATCGGCGAGATTTGAAATGTTTTTAAAAGAAGTCTGTTCTGCTCACCAAGGCTGCATTTATTTGATAAAAAGAAAAAAAGTTATATTATTAAATATTATGACCAATTTAAAATAGCTGTTCCTGTGATCAAAGCTGAATTTCCAGCATCATTACTCCAGTCTTCAGCGTCACATGATCCTTCAGAAATCAGTATAATATGATGATTGATGCCAGCAAACTAGGCCGTCTGACCAATCAGAGCAGAGCAGCTCTCAGAGAGGCGGGGTTTAGAGACTGAATCTTCGAACGAAGCATTTCAGAGACTGAGAGAGAAGAGCTGACGCTGCAGTGGAGATTATGAGGACATTAAAGTGTTTTTGACCTGAGATGCATGTAAACATGTTGAAGGAGACTCTTTAAACTGAGTTGTAGCACAGAAACTGTGTCAGTATCCGAGACTCACTGCTCAGCGCTGACGTATTCCTCCTCGATGGGCGTACAGGCCACTTTCCCGATCCGCACGCCGTTCTGGATGTCCTTGAACTGAAGGCCCAGATTCTCCCCGGTGATGGTCAGTCTGGTTCCGCCCTGCCGGGGACCGGTCTCAGGAGACAGCTGGACCAGGACAGATCAACAGAACAACGTCAATGAACTATCCCTTAAAAAGCCACCAGGGGTGTGTCTCCCGTACAACTGTGTAACTCGTGCTTCACTATCACAGTACGATACATCTCTGAAGAAATCATCTATAGTCTCGACTGCTTCCCGAAACCGTATTGTCGCAAATTGGTCGTTCAACCGCGCTGGTTAATGATGTCACGCAGGTGTGGAGTAATAATACTGTTATGAATCTGTTTGAGATCGAGTTAATGATTTTTGTTTAGTTATAGAGAACAGACATGACATCTGAGGAATATTTCTCATGTTTCTCAGTTATTCTGCTTTATTTCCAGATTCACTCATAGACTCGTTCTTGCGCACTAGAGCTCGCTCGCACATGCGCACTCTTCAAACACTACACTTTACATCTCTCGACAAACTAAAAGACGTAAATGACATTTGTATGTATTTTAAATCAAATATATAGATTGCACTGAATGTCAGCTTGCTTATTTGGCTCAAGATCAGGATTTATTGAGTCCACATGTCATGAACACTAGAAACTCTTCTTCTAACCGCAGGAGATCTGTCGCTCACACACACAACTCTGCGATGCTGTTCACGAATGTTCGTTGGAACGATGGTTTCGGGAAACACGACTCGCTGAATTATACTGAAAACGACGGAACTTGCGACCATAGTTGGCTAACGAAGCTTTCGGGAAACACACCAGATCAGAAGTTCATCAGCGGCTGCCGAGATCTTCAGCCAAACCAGCGCAGAAGACAAACACACACACACACACACACACACACACACACACACACTCACGCGGAGAGCGAAACGAGAGGCGCACAGTAATTGGTTTCAGAGGGACTGCTTTAATTTGACATTCACACATTTGTACAGATACACGGATGAAGAGGAGTGCAGCAGAAGAGAATAGGTGTACGTCTTCTGAACAGATGGCTCTCAAAGCGCCTATGGTGCGCTAATAATCCATGTGATAAATTCATTCTTCTCCAAATTAAATTAACACCTAATCTAATAAGTAAGAGACGACAGCGGCGCCGCACAGATAGAGCGAGCGCATGAGAAATCGAATGCTGAGAACAAAGGAGGAGTTTAATTAACACGAGGGGATGTAAATTTAGTAAGTAGACGTTCTAAAAGTTAATATTCCTCTGGCAGGAGAATTCAGAAGTCGGCGAGAAAATCTTCTTCTTCGAGAGAGAAACAGAGCGAGAGTGTGTTTTAGTCCAGGACTGCAGAAAGGAGACAACTGTCCCTCATCAGCACCCGTAACATCACCTGTGTCTGTGACGGGCATGTGATCAGCTGATGACAAACAAGAAAGTTTCTCTTTATCCAATTAGACTTTGTAATAATAATAATAGAAAACTTACTGTTTACGGATGTAAAAAAAAAAAAAATGTATATAATAAATATATATATTTATTAATAATATTAATACAACTTAACAATAAAATGTATATTATGATTGTTATTATTAAACAAAATAATATTGTATTTACATAAATACTTACATAAAAAAATCTAACATTATTATTTCAGTAATACTATTGTAATGTAAATTACTCAATAATAATAACAACAATAATAATACTTATTTAAATAGTAATATAATACTATTGCTTTTTTTTATTGAAATAAAATATTATTTTGAACAATAATATTTAAAAAAAAATATTATTAAAGAAAATAATATTTTATTTTACTGCCCTTGGTGACACGTGGGTGTGTGTATGGTAACTGACCTTGGTGACGCGCGGGTGTGTGTACGGTAACTGACCCTGGTGACACGCGGGTGTGTGTACGGTAACTGACCCTGGTGACACGCGGGTGTGTGTACGGTAACTGACCCTGGTGATGCGTGGGTGTGTGTACGGTAACTGACCTTGGTGACGCGCGGGTGTGTGTACGGTAACTGACCTTGGTGACGCGCGGGTGTGTGTACGGTAACTGACCCTGGTGACGCGCGGGTGTGTGTACGGTAACTGACCCTGGTGACGCGCGGGTGTGTGTACGGTAACTGACCCTGGTGACGCGCGGGTGTGTGTACGGTAACTGACCCTGGTGACGCGCGGGTGTGTGTACGGTAACTGACCCTGGTGACGCGCGGGTGTGTGTACGGTAACTGACCCTGGTGACGCGCGGGTGTGTGTACGGTAACTGACCTTGGTGATGCGCGGGTG
This sequence comes from Phoxinus phoxinus, assembly GCF_949152265.1. NCBI lineage: Eukaryota > Metazoa > Chordata > Actinopteri > Cypriniformes > Leuciscidae > Phoxinus > Phoxinus phoxinus. The sequence continues at coordinate 8,442 of NW_027639345.1, read as the reverse complement.
TGTGTACGGTAACTGACCTTGGTGATGCGCGGGTGTGTGTATGGTAACTGACCCTGGCGGGTGTGTGTACGGTAACTGACCCTGGTGACGCGCGGGTGTGTGTACGGTAACTGACCCTGGTGACGCGCGGGTGTGTGTACGGTAACTGACCTTTGTGACGCGCGGGTGTGTGTACGGTAACTGACCCTGGTGACGCGCGGGTGTGTGTACGGTAACTGACCCTGGTGACGCGCGGGTGTGTGTACGGTAACTGACTCTGGTGACGCGAGGGTGTGTGTACGGTAAGTGACCCTGGTGACACGTGGGTGTGTGTACGGTAACTGACCCTGGTGATGTGCGGGTGTGTGTACGGTAACTGACCCTGGTGACGCGCGGGTGTGTGTACGGTAACTGACCTTGGTGATTCGCGGGTGTGTGTACGGTAACTGACCTTGGTGATGCGCGGGTGTGTGTACGGTAACTGACCCTGGTGACGCGCGGGTGTGTGTACGGTAACTGACCTTGGTGACGCGCGGGTGTGTGTACGGTAACTGACCTTGGTGACGCGCGGGTGTGTGTACGGTAACTGACCCTGGTGACGCGCGGGTTTGTGTACGGTAACTGACCCTGGTGACGCGCGGGTGTGTGTACGGTAACTGACTCTGGTGACGCGAGGGTGTGTGTACGGTAAGTGACCCTGGTGACACGTGGGAGTGTGTACGGTAACTGACCCTGGTGACGCGCGGGTGTGTGTACGGTAACTGACCCTGGTGACGCGCGGGTGTGTGTACGGTAACTGACCTTGGTGATGCGCGGGTGTGTGTACGGTAACTGACCCTGGTGACGCGCGGGTGTGTGTACGGTAACTGACCCTGGTGACGCGCGGGTGTGTGTACGGTAACTGACCTTGGTGATGCGCGGGTGTGTGTACGGTAACTGACCCTGGTGACGCGCGGGTGTGTGTACGGTAACTGACCCTGGTGACGCGCGGGTGTGTGTACGGTAACTGACCTTGGTGACGCGCGGGTGTGTGTACGGTAACTGACCCTGGTGACGCGCGGGTTTGTGTACGGTAACTGACCCTGGTGACGCGCGGGTGTGTGTACGGTAACTGACTCTGGTGACGCGAGGGTGTGTGTACGGTAAGTGACCCTGGTGACACGTGGGAGTGTGTACGGTAACTGACCCTGGTGACGCGCGGGTGTGTGTACGGTAACTGACCCTGGTGACGCGCGGGTGTGTGTACGGTAACTGACCTTGGTGATGCGCGGGTGTGTGTACGGTAACTGACCCTGGTGACGCGCGGGTGTGTGTACGGTAACTGACCCTGGTGACGCGCGGGTGTGTGTACGGTAACTGACCTTGGTGATGCGCGGGTGTGTGTACGGTAACTGACCCTGGTGACGCGCGGGTGTGTGTACGGTAACTGACCCTGGTGACGCGCGGGTGTGTGTACGGTAACTGACCTTGGTGATGCGCGGGTGTGTGTACGGTAACTGACCTTGGTGATGCGCGGGTGTGTGCAGCGGCTGTTCCCGGCGCTCGCGTGCATCCATGTGTTCTCCGGCTGAGCACACTCCTGGCGCAGGGAACACTTCCGGTCCTGAACACACCAGCCACACTCGAAGCTGGACTCGGCCTTCAGACACAGACCACAGCTCTCTCTCAGAGCGAAACACTTGTAGAGGTGCGCTGCAGACGAGAAGATCACACACTCAACATCACGGCATCAGAAACACACAACTCAAAGCTTCTGGATGATATGCGGGAAAATGTTCAGAGAAAAACAGTGTAAGAATGCAAAAAAATAAATACAATTATTCAAACAAAGAAACATTAGATTAAAATGTCAAAAAATAATTAAAAGAGTAAATAAAGAATAATAAAATAAATAATCACATTCAAATAATTAATTATTAAATTAGAATAAAATATATATATATATAAGAATAGATTAATAAAAAATATTATAATAAGATTAAAATAAACATATGATAAATTAATATTGATAAAACATAAATATTAGATTAAAATGAATAAATAAATGTATTAATTCATAAAAAAAAAAAAGTTAATAAAAATTAATATTAAAATAAAGAAAGATGAATGCAATTATATTAAATAAGTAAACAAGAAAATAAATAAACATTAGATTAAAATAAACAAATGTATAAATTAAATGCTAAAATAAGAAAATAAAGATTAAAATAAATAAATATATAAATAAAAAATAAGAAAAATACATATTCGATTAAAATAAACAAATATATACATTAATTACAAATATGCTAAAATAAGAAAACATAAGTAAATAAACAAAAAGTAAGTTAAAATAAAGAATTATTAGATTAAATAAACAGATAAAATTATATTAAAATAAGAAAATAAACAAGTAAATAAATAAAAGTAAAATAAATTAAAATTAAATATCCCACATTTGACTGTCAATTGAGTTATTATACCAGCATTAATCACAAATGAGCAGCAAATGAATAATTTATTACAATATTGCACCTTCTGTTTACTAACTGTGAAGCACACTTGCTCACGCCAGCAGGAGATGCTCTGAAACATCTACAAATGCAGCAACTCTGCAGCATCCAGTGAAGGTTGCTAGGCAACCAGCTACAGCGTACCGCAGCGGTTGCCATGGTTACCTTGCATGTTGTGAGGGTTGTCGATGATGAAGTTTCCATTCCACACCACAGACAGATCAACGGGGAGATCGCTGATGTCACTTCCTTCATAGTTATACTGCAGCACAAAAACACAGAAGAATGTAATGGATTAAAACACACATGAATAATTAGGCCACATGGGACTGTTCTCGACCTCTGCTGTGTTTTATTAATATGATATGATTTATTTAGGAGCGGCTGCATGTATGAAGTGTTTACAGAACTGGCGTGTCTTTGGTCAGAAGAGCATCCGTCCGCTGAAAGCCTCGTCCCTCCTGCACTCTCACTAAAGCCTCAGAGTCCGTTCTCCCGCCGGACGTCTTCCCTACACTAACATCTGCTTTTATTAACATTACTGTTGTGTGCTCATAATACTGCAGGTGTGTGTGTGTGTGAGACACTGTATACGTGTTAGTGAGAGTGTGTGTGAGGGTGCATGTGAGTGTGTGTGTGTATATATGTGTTAGTGAGAGTGTGTGTGAGGGTGCATGTGAGTGTGTGTGTGTATATATGTGTTAGTGAGAGTGTGTGTGTGTGTGTGTGTGTTAGTGAGAGAGTGTGTGTATGTGTGTGTGAATGTGTGTATATGTGTGTGAGTGAGTCTGTGTATGTGTGTTAGTGAGTGTGTGTGTGTGTGTGTGTGAGTCTGTGTGAGTGAGTCTGTGTATGTGTGTTAGTGAGAGAGTGTGTGTGTGTGAGTGAGTATGTGTATGTGTGTTAGTGAGAGAGTGTGTGTATGTGTGTGTGAATGTGAGTGTGCGTGTTTGTGCATGTGCGTGCATGTATATGTGTGTGTGAATGTGAAGTGTGTGAGTGAGTCTGTATGTGTGTTAGTGAGAGTGTGTGTGTGTTAGTGAGAGTATGCGTGTGAGTGTGTGTGTGTGTGTGCGTGCATGTATATGTGTGTGTGTGAATGAGTGTGTATGTGTGTTAGTGAATGTGAGTGTGTGTGTGTGTGTGTGTTAGTGAGAGTGTATGCGTGTTAGTGTGTGTGTTTGTGCATGTACGTGCATGTATATGTGTGTGTGAATGTGATGTGTGTGAGTGAGTCTGTATGTATGCGTGTGTGTGTGTTAGTGAGAGTGTATGTGTGTTAGTGTTAGTGTGTGTGTGTGTGGTGTTATAATTGTTTTGATTGCTAGTTTTAGGGCTGATTTTAACATGCAACATCATTTAAAGCTCATTTTATTTCTGTAATGATGTCAAAGTAAATATGGTGCATTTTATTCACCATGAATTACAGCTGCACGATTAATCGTTAAAAGTTCGCCTTCTACGTTCAAACACCCACGAAACCTCATTCCTGAACGACAGCGCGTCGTCCGTGTCTATTAAACCTCTGACAGGATTACAGCGGAAGATTCAGATCCGCCGAGCCAGAGAGAGCCGGTGTGCATAAACCGCTTCACACACAACTTCAACCATACAGCTTCATTATTTCTGTGTTACAAGCACTTATATTACCCAGAAGCACCAATATAAAAGTTAATAGTTCAGATAAAAACACTGATGTCTATGCTAGCGATCACAACAGAGCGAATTACCTCTTTAAAAAGTAACGACGTTTCAAATAAAGATTGTATGGATTACATCGTTACACCAGTAGGTGGCGACAAGTGACCGTTAAAACGTGTGTTATTGAATCATTCATTCAAGAGATTCGTTCATAAACGCTGATTCATACATTAATAAAACAAGCGAAGTCTTTCAGTGAGTCGTTGAATCATTCACACGATTAAAAAAAATTATTCATTCAGATTAATTAAACATTTTAAATAGACTGCAGGAATTAACGTTTGTCAGGTTCTCTAGTAAATTACATGTTATTTAGTTTAATTGTCCGTTCAGAATCGTAATCTCACTTTTAAACAATAAAAATAATCGTGATTCTCAGTTTATCCAGAATTGTGTACGTCTAACATTAATCAAAATACACACATACATGTCACATTGTTACACTTTATTAGATTTACATATATTAAAAACCATTATTAAATTATTTAATCTATTTAATACATTAGAAAATGTTTGTAGTCACGCAGTCCTCCATCATTGATGAGAGACTAGAGGACACACACACACACACACACACACACACACACACACACACACACACACACACACACACACACACACACACACACACACACACACACACACTAGAGATTAATGAAGGAGCACTACAGAGAAATAAATAAATGAAATGCTTCTGAACGAGAGGATTCGGTACCAGTCGTGCTCAGATAATTGGTTATTTTGAGAGCAGGCCTGCATTCAGTTGTTAGAAAGCAAAGCCCCACACACACACACACACACTAGAGGTATCTAAGCGCACACATAAGCAGTGATACCTGTCTCAATATAAAGCACACACTGTCATTCATTACTTCCACTCGCACCCGTGAGCCACAGATAATTAACTGAGCACTAATGATTTGGTCTCTCATTAGTTGAGAAATGAAAGATGATTTATGTTCTGAACGAGCGCGCGGGTCTGTCTCACATCTACAGTGTGTTACGGTAATGTATTCCCGCCACAGGCTGCAGACGCGAGAGGATTCCTCTGGCGAGAGACTGACACGTTTGAGCAGCCGGTTAACCTCTCACCGGCGTGGGAAGACCAGCGCTCGCATCATTAAAGAAATGTGTGTGTGCGTGTGTGTGTGAGTGTGTGGCCTCTATCTGATGATAATCACTGCAAAGAGTTTCATTTCCTTTATTAATATACGTGTTCTATATAAAGAGAAAACAGCAGAACACGTGCTTCCTATCCCTCGCCTCACCAACATTATCACTGTAATCAAAACTGCAACCATAAATACCAGTGAAAACTCGTTTAAAAGTTCAATAATCCACGCATAAATCATGTAATTCAAAATAAATAAATGCACTACTGCATGCATTATATTTTAAGTGCCTAAATAAATAAATATTGTTAGTGCATAAATAAATACTTTAAGTGCAAATATTAATGCATGCAAAAATACTGTAAATAAATGCATTAATATTGTTAGTGCATAAATAATTTAAGTGCATATATTAATGTACACAAGTGTTCCTCTGAGTGACGTAAGACACCTGACCCTGGATTACTGATGAAGTGTGTCATCATCATCATCATCATCATTATCATCATCATCATCATCATCATCATCATCATCATCATCATCATCATCATCAGACGGAGGCACTGGTGTACTGTTAAAAAGATGAAAAAACTAATATTCTTAAATTAAAAAAAAAATACAAATAAAACTAAACTATTCATAAAAATAAATTTAAGTTAAAACCAAACTAGTTATATAAAAATTAGGGCTGTCAAAAGATTAATCATGATTAATCACATCCAAAATAAAAGTCTGTGTTTGCATAATATATATGTGTGTACTGTGTATAATTATTATGTATAAATACACACACATTCGTGTATATATTTAAGAAATATTTGCATTTATATACTGTATATAAATTATATAATTTATATTATATATAAATATGTTATATATAAATATAACCAACTTTTCTTAAATATATACATGATTATGTGTGTTTTTATATAAATAATTATACACAGTACACACATATATATTATGCAAACACAAACTTTTATTTTGGATATGATTAATCTTTTGACAGCCCTAATAAAAAAACAAACTAGTTAACTTTAATGAAGACCCGCGCTGCGACTTGCATAATACTTTCATGTTTGATGGATTATTTCAGTTTTCTTACAGCGATACGGTTTACAAGCAGTTTTAGGCATTCAAGTTGAAAATATTTAAAAATATTATAAATCCATAAAATGATTGACCCCCTACCGGTTCTATATATGAAGCGCCTGAAAGAAGCTTTTCTTCTAAGATTGCATATTTAAAAAAGTGTGTGTGACGATAATATCAATCATCACTCATCTCATTCAATCAGATTTAAAAGCTTATTTTTTGCTTATTCAAAGATATAGATATATAAAAAGCAACAGAGATGAGTATAGAATAAATAGTGTGGTTAATAAAATGTCACATACTCATATTTCTGTTTCCACAGCTTGTGGCTTATTGTTTAGTAATCTATACGTCGCTTAAGAGTGAAAGAAGAATACATCATTCTGATTCATCTTCATACAATAACTACCAGAACACTCAATATTAAACTTTATTTCTCCTGAGTGATTAATAATTTAAACCAGGTCTATATCTGCTGTCCCGACACACACACACACACACACACACACACACACACACACAGTTTCTAACAGCCTCTTCTGCTCTTGATCGCCCCCGGCTACCGTCTCTCTCTCCTCTTCCTCTCTTGCTTCATTTCTCTTTACCGTAGTATCCATTACTGCAGTGTCGCTCCCACACTGTAATTAATCATCATTTTTTTTATCGGTGTCTCCTCTAATTGGTTCTCATCAGAACTGCTGCACCTCACACACACACACACACACACACACACACACACACGTCATCAGCTGTACGAGAGCCGCTCTATTAGTTTCTATTCTCCGTTCAGCCTGTTTTCTGACAGACTGATAGAGCTTCATAAAGGAAGATGAATTAAACACAATGAGAGTCTGTGCTGATACTGTACGGCAGTCTTCATAAAAAATGTATGTGTACACACACACACACACACACACACACACACACACACACACACACACACACACACACACACACACACACACACACACACACACAAACACACACACACACACACACATAAAAGTGTCAGTAAATACATGATATCTGAAGGATCATGTGACACTGGAGTAATGATGCTTTGATCACAGGAATAAATGACACTTTACTGTATATTCACATAGAAAACGGTTATATTACATTGCAATAATATTTCACAGTTTTTACTGTATTTTGATCAAATAAACGCAGTCTTGGCGAGCAGAAGAGTGTACACACTCCGCTCCGGTATACATGTGTAATTATCTAGCTTGACAGCCCTTCAAAACACATTTCCCATGAGCCTCTCTCCCTTCCTGCTGTGGTTTTCCCATGCAACCGAGCGCCAGCTCCCGATCACAGCTGAGTGTGTGTGTGTGTGTGTGTGTGTGTGTGTTTGTGTGTGTGTGTGTGTGTGTGTGTGTGTGTGTGTGTGTGTGTGTGTGTGTGTGTGTGTGTGTGTGTGTGTGTGTGTGTGTGTGTGTGTGTGTGTGTGTGTGTGTGTGTGTGATGCAGTTTTTGGGTCGGTTCTGACCACTAGGGTGCAAGAAGAGCCTTCAGACGGAAACCACATCACAACACACCCGTATCGTCCAGAGAGAAACACACAGCCAAACCCAGACAACAAGAGCTCGCGTCCAACACACACACACCCATCCAGACAGGGCCGTTTACACACTCACACTCCGCCAGATAAGTTTGGTTACTCTCCGCTAACGGACAGCGGGACGAGTCCTCCTCCATCTGTGCTGCGCAACACAAGAGCGAGATCCACACTTCTCATCTGACGTTCTCTGTTAGCAATGCGCCGTTATTAAGTATGTTTGCAACAGTGTGTGTGTAAGAATAGCACACGTTCACATTTATCTTTCTACTCTGGATAAATAACCAGAACACACACACCCTCTCTCTCTCTCTCTCTCACACACACACACACTCTTATTCTCTCTCTCTCTCACACACACACACACACACACACACACACACACATACTCTTATTCTCTTTCTCTCCATCTCTCTCACACACACTCTCTCTTGGTCTCTCTCTCTCTCACACACACCCTTGGTCTCGCTCTCTCTCTCTCTCTCTCTCTCTCTCTCTCTCT
>NW_027639346.1:0-14821 GCF_949152265.1 Phoxinus phoxinus | reverse complement strand
CTCTCTCTCTCTCTCTCTCTCTCTCTCTCTCTCTCTCTCTCTCTCTCTTTCCCTCTCTCTCTCTCTCTCCTCTTTCCCTCTCTCTCTCTCTCTCTCTCTCTCTGCTGTCACTCAAAATAACACAATAATGAATTCAGAAACACTATCAGGAATGAGCCCCCCCTTGTTTATGAAGCCCAATTCAGACTGCGGAATCTGAAATAACAATAGATCCCCTCCTCAGTCAAGCCAATCTTGTAATGGTAATAAGAAATAAAAGAGAATGGGGGAAAATGTAATAAACTAAAAAGAGAGAAGGAAAGAGGTGGAAGAGATGTACAGAGGCTAGAAATTCTATTGCACAAGAAGCATATTTAAGGTTGATTATTGAGAGGAGAGCAAAAAGGCCTTTAGAGGACATTTCTGAGGCAACTTTTTTCCCCTTTTTATCTGTCTCTCTCTGTGTTTAAACAAGTGCAGTGTCAAAGACAAAAGCGATTGTGTCGACCTTCTTTCACAGTTGAGATGTTATTGTTGATTACTGTAATTCAAGTTTAACTCAAAATTGCAGTGGGTAGGTGGTTTAGAGGTTGGGTGAGCTTGCTGAAAGAAGACAGCAGATGAATCTGCCGTATGTTAAAGAGAGCGTAAAGAAAAAAAAAGAAGCAAATAAAATCGACACATTATAAAGGAAGTCTGTTCACTTTGGGTTAGAGGAACGTGTGAGATATTAAAAGTAAAACAGAGGTATGACATGCCACATCCTGTTGCATACTACATAAACATACACCCTTCCTCCCCCCCCCAAAAAAAATAAAACAAAACACACACGTACACACTTATACATATATAAAACCAGGCCATGAAATGTATTTGCTTGTTTTTATCCTTTCTATTCAAAAGTCAAAAATTAAATACAAATGAAATCATATTGATGAGAGAAGAAATACTTTTCTCCACCTTATACAAATGCTGGGCTAATAAAGAAACACTGTATTAAACATTAAAGCACTGTTAGGCAAACAGACAGCACAACACTTCCTTCCCTGTACATCACACCTTTAGCTTGTAAGGGTTGGTGAGCACATGTTTTGTGCCATGGCCTGAAAGCGCAGCCCCTTGTGTATGAATACTTTTAAATAAGTATGTCAGAGATTCTGTCAAACTGCATCTTACTATGGCATAATTCCCCAATAAACACGCATATCCCTGTGCTTGTAAGCAAAGAAACCTGAAGGTCAATCTCAAGACAAGAGGGGGGGCTGGCATTATGCCCGCTGCACAGTGAGAGCTCCCTGCCTGCTCCAACTGAGCTGGGCAGCGATGTGGGATTTCAGCTGGTGATCACACTCTACCTCGACACTAACTCACACGCAGGGTGAATAGAGAGATGGGGAGGGAGCCGGTATAATAACAAAATATATAGAGATGGATAAATAAAGTTAGATAAAGCAAAAATAATAATGCATTAAATAAATGCATTAAATAAATACATAAAATAGAACTCACTAAATGTGTTATGTTGTGCTAGTGAGCCTATAGTTAAATTATGAGAAAAGTGGGTAACGTTATTTTGATGGTCCACATTCTACTAACAATAAGTAACTTTGCAACTACGTCAACTACCAGTCATTAGAGTACAATAGACTGTCTGCTCAATATCTGCTAACAATTTAGTTTGATGGTCCCACAACAGACATTCTTACTATAAGTGATTTGGCAAGTACAGGTACATGTCAACTCATTCCATTAACCCTAACTTTACAGTCTACTCTAATAAAGAGTTAGTTGACATGTAGTTGCAGATTAATACATGTGTTAGTTGACATGTAGTTGCAAGGTTACTAATAGATAGAATGTCTAAAGTGGACTATCGTAACAAACCGTAACATCAAAACACCCAGACTATAAAACTGTGCGAACAAGAATGTAACCTACAGAGCTACAGAGCTTTAAGCAACAAAGTGCAGATGCCGTAAACAGATTATAGGTGCACCAACCACTCTGGGTGGCACATACCTGTAACTGGGAGGGGGAGGGGGAGGGGGGGGAGGGGCACAAAATAAGTCAGACTCTCAAGAGTCATGTGAGAGGATGTTTCAGAACTCAAAACAATAATATGTGTGGCATGAATGTAATACTGCCGACACCTCAAAAACACCACACTTACGGCGAAATATGGTAGCACTAGCATCATGCTGTGAAACTGCTGTGGGCATTGAGTATTTTGTTAAAATATAAGGAAGAGAGGATGGGCCACAACATTGGGAAATTCTGCAAGGGAGAGAGGAGGGGGGGGCTCCAGAGTATACAGCAAAAGAGCATGCAAATGGTAAGATGGCAAGAGAGAGAGGAAATATTAAGTAATGGTGACATTGGCAAAACATCACATAACCAATTTCTCAGATTTGTGTTTATTAAAACTGGTCTACTTATGTACAATAAAAGCTATGAGAGTGCCAAAGAATCAATAAATAAATTGTATTTTCATTCTCTGTCCCATGATTCAGTTAGTGCTTAACATTTTTATTATTAAACACTAATCACTTTAATTCCAAATACCCTGCCAATCTAACAAAAGCTTGAGAAGAGTTTATAAAAGGCCATGAGCTAAATCTCAAAGTAGTAGTAAGGGAGATGCTAAAGAAAGAAAACTTCCTGCATTAAAATTCACTAGATAATTACTTCCGTAACATACCCTCCTTTCTGTTGACGAGTGTTTAGGTTTAATAGTCTCTGTAAAGAAAATAGGTTTTATCTTCTTCTCATTTTCATTAATTCCTAATTGGGGTGGGGGTTGTCTGTTATTATTCCTTAGATTAAAATAAACATAGCCCATTGCATGTTCAAACTCATCTCACTACATGAGGGTGATAAGGACTGGGAATAAATAAACAATTTCTTCTTTGCTGTTGAAATTAAGTTGCTTAGAGCCTTAAGCTAAGCCACTTTTTTTCTTTTTTTTGATGACTTAAAAGCACATTTTACCCAGCAAATGAAGTTCATTTTTTTGACCTGCTTTATATGTATATCTTTAATTAGTGTCTTGTTTAGCTTAAGCTAACTGATTATAACATAGACGTGACCTAATTAACAGCCTGGCTGCTTAACAGTGGTGTACCACCCCAAGGAATGAGAAAGTTACCTTTAAAACTTCTGTAATCATTAGCTGCAGCTTCACTTAATCCCACTAAACATACATTTTATCTCAAAAGCTCAGAGTTTCTCAGATGGGGCGAGTTTGCTGTCCCTCTCCCGTGCAGCAGGATGTTTTAATCACTCGTAACATGTCCGTACATCCGCATAGGTTTTCTATTGTGAGAATAGAATACGGATTTTTATTTTTATAGTTAACTTTATATTTAATGGATAAATTAATTGATGCTGAAGGATAGCCAAAGTATGGAAACCTCATTAATGGATTTGTTTAAGAAGACAGTAAATAAAGATACTAACTCCTTCTAAGGGTGTTTGATGGATATTTGAACAGTAACATTAAGTGTCAGACTTATGCATTGAATGTGCTGCTCAGATTTACACTGGTATTGCCACATTGCTAGCTGATTTGATCACCTACCCAAAGCCTAAAAAAAAAAATCACAATCACCCATTTTATATTAACTGAAATAACTGTCAAGACTACTAAAAGCACACATGCATTCACTTAATTTTCATTGGTGGCTTCACGCCATTAGCTGTTTATTGCTAGCTATTGCTAAAGTTGACTAATATCTAAGTTTTAAAGGCCTATTGTCACATATCCAAAAAAAAAAAAAAACTTTATGCATTACCTTTATGCAGAGAATATAGGAATCATGCTTTTAGGGTTTAAGACCAATTTCTCATGGAGCCTACTTGGTAGACACAGCTAGTATGCTAGTGGATCTGAACGACTTGCTACTGCCATCTCACCATTTGGCATCCCAAGGTTTATTCCTCAGTTGTTCCATCCCACTGTGAAATTGCTCTCTTAGGGTTGTAATTGTGTTACTTTGTAAAAATTCCATTAGATAATTGCTATTTAAATGTATCGATTTAACAAAACTGAATCCTGTGAACATCACACAATTTTGTTCCTGTAACGCCAGACTGATAAGCATATTTAAGGTATTTATGGTATTAAAGCATTTACAATTATTCTTAATGCTGTGGGTTTTCTTAAACCATCTTAAAACTTTCTTACCTGAAGATGGAGAAGAAGGGTGGGGACTGTCATCCTGAACACTGCCTGTTTGGGAGTGTCCACCTCCAGCACCGCTTTCCTCTGTCACATTGGAGGATCCTGGGGTGGTGGATCGGCTGATGGACTGAGATTCAGGGTCACTCGCTGAGCCACGCCTTTCGTCCAGACCATGCTGGGAGCTCTCCTCTAGGGCTCGACGTTCCTTGTTGTGCACCCGGGAGTGGACCACCATCTGGTGGTAGGTTCTAAAGACTCTGCCACAGTCAGGACACTCAGTTGCTTTCTCTTTCAGGCCAGCCAGGCTGTACTCAAGCCCTTGGCCTAGACCCAGACCCCCATGGTGAGGCAAGAACTCACGGTGGCTATCAAAGCTTACACCCTCATCTTTCAAGGACATCATGCCTCCACTTGTCTTCACTCCATGAAGGAGATCGGGATGTTGCTTCTGCTTGGAACCATCACTAGAGCCTAAGGTTGGGTGCTCAAGCTTATCTTTTCCAAAATGAACAATCCCAGCTGCACTGGCAAGTTCATCTTCTTGTCCATGCCCCCCATGATGCTGCTCTTTTGGCATGAAGGAGCGTTCCATAGCCATTCCACGTGCCATGATTTGCCAGGCTTGATAGCTGTTCAGGGGGTCCATCTCTGCCACCTTAGCTGCGGCTTGTAAGCGTTCCATACAGCTTGACTTTAGAGGGGGCACAAGGTTCAGGCAACCCAAGAGTGAGCGCTTTTCATTTTCCCCTAAGCCGTGGCCCATGCTGGCCATTGGGCTCAGGAGCTTTCCAAGCATTTCCTTCTCCTTCATAGCTATACCAGCCTTGGCCAGCATCTGGTGCTGCTGTTCAACCAGGCCTTGTTTGTCAGGTGTGAGGAAGCCACTTTGCAGACAAGAAATGTATCGCGAATACAGGTTGGCGTGGGCTTCTTGAGCCAGGCTACTCATGCTGTTCACAGAGGGCCTATCTTCATCAGCTCCTCCACCAACAGGGGGCTTGTTCTTTATGGCAAGCTTGTTTAGATGCACCTTCATATGATTCTTCAGGAACCAGGGCTCCTTGAAACGACGTCCACATATCTGGCAGCAATGTTCAAAGGAGTCCTTGTGTTTCCGCATGTGGCCTTTCAGAAACCAAGCTTGGCTGAAGACCTGGCTACAAACCTCACAGCGAAATTCATTGGCGGGCTTCTCTCCACTGCCAGCTCCTGTACCCTGTCCCTGGGCTGATTCAGCTGTAATATGGGTTTTCTCCACATGGCTGATGAGATCCTCCTCCTGGGAAGCAGCAAATTCACATAGGGTACACTTGTAGGGCTTGTGAAGAATGCGAATGTGGCGCTCTAGCTCCTCACGCTTCTTGAATTTACCCTTGCAAAAAGTGCACCGGAATCCTTGGGCTGGGTTGAGGGCTTGCTCATCTTGCAGGTTGGTACCTGTGGGCTTAGGTGAGGCAGATGGCTGGGTCAGTCCATCAGGCGAGCCCCCGATACTGGTTGGAGTGAGCAGGCCACAGGCAGAACCAGGCTGTTGCTGGTTGAGACTCTGGATACCCAATTGGGGTGGAAGAGGTTGAGAGGGCTGCAGCAAGCTGTTTCTCATTTGCTTATCACGTAAAATGGCCCTCTCTTCTAGTTCATGAAGAAGCCTGTTTTCCTCACGTACACGACCACGGCCCTTACCTAGATTTCCCAGTTTATGGGTGCGGAGGTGAATCTTCAGGTTACCTTTTTGAGCAGCTCGGTGGTCACAATAGGGACATTTGAAGGGCTTCTCTCCAGTGTGTGTACGCATATGAAGAGACAGAATGCTGTTGAACCGGAAGCGCTTGCCACATAGTGGACAGGGGTATTTACGGTTCTTGCGGGCATCATCTTCTATATCATTCATCTGGGACATGATTCCTAAGTTCTGCCCATTGAGAAATTGTTGCAAATCAACACGGCCATTGAGACCACTCAATGCTCCCACATCCATGTCACGGTTAAGCTGGTTGGCCAGTAAGGCCATCTGACTGCTTATTGGCTGACTAGCTAAGGCAGCGTGGGTTTTTTCATCCAGTGGCGTGGCTGCCTTTTCCTCTGGGATCTGTTGGCGACTCTGTAGCTCAGGAAAGGCATGACCCAGCTGAGCAGTCAGCTGATGCAGTTTCTGACTGATTGGGTAGCGGCCATTAAGTACTGCGTTGCTGAGATGGGTGTCAGCATCCGAGACCACCGAGGATACACCAAGGCACAAACTAGAGTCCTCCATCCTAAAGGATAAAAGACACAGAACAGGTATTGAGTCCACTATTCAGAGGTATGCAGTAAAAAAAGCACCACTAATACACTTGTTGTATTATCTCTGTGCACAACCAACATAAAAAACTGCACACTATATAATTGATAGTAAACTTATATGCGTACATCATGTAAATAGTAACAAATAGTAACAATAGAAATAAAGGTACAGTTCTTTGAACAGAACAGGTTGAGCACACTCTCAACTTTACCATTGTTTTAGAACTGTTCATGAAGAACATCCACTCTGCTCTCAGATTTCATGAAAAATAAAGACCTTTTCTCTTATACATTTTGAGATACTGTATAGTGTGGTGAAGATCATATTTCCGAGTTAAATAGCATCACAGCGTCAAGTCTGTCTTAGGCATTAGCGCAGACACAAAGGTGTTTTCTTTTTTTTGCTGAAGTGGGTGTAGGTTTGGAAACAAAACTCTAGATATATTATTTTGTGTGGATCTATATCTCAGATTATATACTGCATTGTCTGGCAAAGGAAATCACACCATACGACAGTTAATTCAGTTCATTCTTGAGTACCCCTTTGTGTGTCAGCAGTCTGAGTATGGTGTGAGGAAATGGTTAACAACGATGACTGCACTTCAGTGACAAGTGTGAAGAAAAAAAAGAGTGAGTTCATCTCCCTCTGATTTATGAAGTACTACATGTACTCTCACACTTGGGGAGAGAAGCTGCAACTCTCAGAACTTTTTCTCAAACAGTAACACAATTTTGGAGGCAATAATTACCCAGTAAACACGGCAAGGCGCCGCATAATTAAGCTACTTGGTCCCATCCTATCAGAATCCCTCCAATTACACGCCTTAATGAAACGGAGCAATGGTATTGTCATGAAGCTGCCGCAATACTACAATTATGATATTAACAATAGCACTTAAAACCAAGGGGTTACTCCAGTAAACACAAGCCCTTATCTCACTGCTGCGACACTTGTCTTGGCGTAATTTTCCATTAAGAGGCACATTACGTTTGATGCAAATCATTCTGTGTTCACCTTCTTTTTTCCCCTCTCTCTGTTCTCTCACTCTCGTATGGCTTCCGATGAGAAGAAAACAACAGTTGGCGTTATTGAAAGGGTTCCCAAAGTATCAGAGGCTTCCCAGTTATTTAAAATGGCCACAGTGTGGCCCAATGAACTGTCAGACTAAAAACAATACATGAGCAGTGCCTGTTGTCATCTTGATGGCTTGTGCTTATTTAGCATGCTATTCACCATCTTAAGGACGGATAATGATGTTGCTGCATTCCCCTGCAACTGACAGGGTCAAGCTTCAGAAACAATAAAGTGAGTTTTGCTTTGGTCAACAAAATATTGTATAATATCTCATTAAGCTGATTAGTATGCTGCCTGGTAACAGTGGCTATGCGCTTTAACACATGATTATGAATGTGAAATAAATGCACAGTGGTCTTTTAAACAAAGACAATGGCAAGAGCAGGAATTCAGGAAACTACATACAGAATTTATCTGCATTATTTGGAAACACATGTTGGTTTGTCTTTCTCACACACTCAGTGCCTCGGGAAGGGTAAAGTGTTCTGGGCCGGGGATCCCACACCCTTTGGTCATTAATAAACCTTTTAAATGGTGCAGATTGACCCAGTTTACTTATTAGAGAGGGACTACCTAATGACTCAGCACCTTCAGTCTATGGGCTGCTGACACATTATATTTCACTTTTCCTCATGGAAGTATGACAACTCCTGTGCAATTTCTTTTCTTCACATGACCCACTGCACAGGGAAACAAACAACTGATTTTTTTTTGTTGACAAGCTGAAGCAATGCCAACAACGATGAATTGGTCTGGTACAAAAAAAAGAAAAAAGAAAAGGAAAAAAGTGCACTTGCGGAGACAAATACACAACGACTATCAAACCAGCACATACACACAGTCTGCAGTTGAAGACAGTGGGCTTGGAGCACATATTTGCTGATGCTCTCATAAGAACTCTAATAAGGGCCGCCTGTTCTTTAGCTATTTGCTCTTCCTACGCCATGTCGGTTGCAGTCTTATCTCTCCAACATGAATAAAAACACTGAGGCCACTTCCAGTCGCTGCTAAACACACTGTGGGCTGCTGCTGAATGCCATTCCTCTTTTGTCCAGAGCTATAACTCCGAGGAATTTAAAAGAAAAAAAATGCTGGAATCTGGATGTGAACAATACACTGTAGGTGTATTATGTATTTAAAGACTGGGTGTGTTATAAACACACTCACGCGCGTAAGCACGTGCGCTGCAAATTATACATGGCTAAGCAGTTCTGTGAGGATTTTTGATATTCAGCAAAAAGTAATACAGGAGTAAATGCAAGACAAATATAAATCACGGACGGTTCGCTCTGCCAGGTCATCTAATTAAAGCAACGGTCTTCAGACAAAGGCCTAAAAATGCTGGGTGATGTTTGGGTTTAGCGCGACGCCTCATGACTTTGGAGTTTCTTTGGGTAGCGAGTTGTTCAAATTGCTTTTGTCGACGTCGCAGCAAGTCCTGGCAGATATCAGACGAGGCCCTTTTTGAATGTGGCTAGCATGCCTTCTGCAATAGAAATCTATGATTTAAGCGAGGCATGATGAGCAGTTGCTCATTTGGAGAGATAACTGCTTGCCCTTTTCTTCAATTTGATTTCCTTCTTTATCTTTACCATATAACAAAGGCAGATAGACAAAGGAACAATGTGAAATGAACTGACGAATCCAGTTTGTTTTTGAACATAGCCTCGCCTGACGACTATATGCAAATTAAGTGCATTAATATGCCTTCCTTGCTCCCAAGTCATTTCATTTTTTTTTCTGATTAAAAAGGACATTTCATATGGTTAAAGAGGTGTCACACACACACACACACACACACACACTCACTTCTGCAGAGGCAGACAAAGTATTAAATTCATATGTGAACGTAGACGCCTGACACACATACACCCGCAAACAATAACACACACAGTCTGCAATATTTTAGAGAGCATCTATAAATAAATAAAGAAATGAATACATTAATAAATAAATTTGATACTGGGAATACTTTAAGGGAGGCATCACTACGGAACAATTATCAGTAAAGTGCATATTTTCCACAGTATAATTAGCAGAAACTCCAAGCCAAAAGCCTTATCTCAAACGAAACAAAGTCATTAAAATCTAAATACATCTGCTCTTAAACATCGGCACGCTTAATGCAAATCTGAAAATGCCTCCAAAACCAAATTTGCAGAGCAGCAAGCACATTTGGAGGGCATTTTGTCAAAAATGGCACACACTGTTATTTTAATTCAGAAAAAAAAAGATTAAAAAAATGTTACGCACAACTCGGTCCTTCAAATTTCCATGTGATATTTCACGTACAACTTTACCTAGGAGAATAATTAAAACACCCCATTTCATAAATCCACAGCACATTTAAGGTTTCAGCATTCAGCTTTTCAATATATCTTCAGCTATGCTTGTCTCTGTTATCTGCATTTGTAGGATGCCCTGCAAAGTTTCGCTGCCAATCTTTCCTCTGTTAGAAATGCTAATGCCTCACCTATTTGGATCAGTGCCATTGAGTCGTGGCCCACAGCATGTAGGCCTGACAGCAAACACGGTGGTGGCTCCTTGTCCCAGACCCCCGTCTCCCTCTCCCCCCTCCTCTCCCTCTCTCTCTTTCTTAGGGCTGGGGCAGTTAGGTTAGCCAGGAGCTAGACGAAACGACGGAGTCTCAGTGGCCTGATACTACCTGTCACACGTAGCGTAACAGCAGCAGCGTGCTCTAATTAACGCGTGCACCACCGCCGTGTCTCTTGAAAAGCCACTGAGACTTCCTTTAGTGCACTGTCACACAGGGCCCAGTGGCATGCAGCTTTACAGTCTGTGGTTAATACTGAGCCTTTCAAGCAACATGGCAAAACAACCGGATTTATGTCTTATCTTTACCTCACTTTACATCACATTCTGTTCACTCTTGCAAGCTCTGCAAACCACATCTTAATTAGAGGGTGCAAACGCCACCATCAGACTGCTGTCCTTCTCTTCTTATCTTAGCTTTGTCAAGCAGGGCCATTGTTGTTAACACCAGGGAAGACATTGTTTGATTTCTGCCTTAACCTCACGTCAAACAACTGTATAAGCATATAGCAGGATCTACTAATAGAAACGCAAACACAGCAGTGCACGTTGTGGCAAGTGTGATGCAAGTGGCAAGTGTGATGCACAGACGTTTAACAAAGGTATTTCTAAGATATTTGAACTGATTGTGGTTTCTGATAAAACCTGCAGTAAGCTTTGCAAAGTGCATGAATATGTGTTGCATTATCTGGCATTTAGATTGCTTTCTGGAGGGCCAGGCTTTGATTTTTGGGACGTCAAGGAGAACGCGGCTAAATTAAGGCCACTGTAGCGACAAAATATTACATTAAACTTGAGGTACCTGTGCGCGTTCACGTCCTTGAGCTGATCCTCTAGTGGCCTCTCACCAATCAACACGGAGGGCAGAATCAAGGTTCCGTTTAAAACACACATAAATACACACAAACTCACTAACACGCAAGTAAACTTCAGCCTTGAAGGGGCTCTGAACAAAGAGTTTTTAAGTGTACAGCTAACCTCAGAGAGGACATAAAACCCATCTAATCCTTAAATGTTCTAGATTACACAGCATGTTCAAGCCCTAAATCAAATAACACCGAGCAGATCTGGCTCTTTCGGGCTTTGCGTCTTTATATAACATCATTTTGGTGTCCTTCTGCATCCATGTTTGGGTAAAGAATGTGTACATTTACAGAAAACTGTAGTTTCAAGGGAAAAATCCATCGACAAGTAAAACAAACCGAAGTCAAAGTATTTGCGAGTTGAAATGAAAATAAAAATATAGATCGCGAGGCCATTAGCTGCTCTGTTATTATGAAGCTTTATCGACCAAAATCCATTGACTAATTACTATGCAGTAGCTGATTAATTAATTATGAAAGAGGTCATCGCTATTGATAAATCAATCATTATTTACAGAAAGTGCAAAAGTCAGTTTTATTTCCTCTGAATCATTAGCGGCCCCCGTATAAAGCAAAAGGGAATGAACTGTTTGGTGTTTGAAAATGGCTGCCATATGTTGCATATTTAATGGATGCAAACGGCACTGCATGTTATGCAGTTATGGGAATATGGCCAGAAACGTACAATAACAAAATCATAAACCGATAGCGATAGTTAAAATCATTGCACGCTTATCAGCGAGGTCCGATCTGTCCTTCTCTCTCTCCTTCTCTGCTCGTGTTTAGTCTGTTGCAGGTGGTCTTCAGAATAGTTCTAATTAATCCAATAAAACGTGGCTTGTTTTTCTTCCTCTCGATGCTCTTTGACTGAACTGGATTATTAGTGGCTGTAATGAGGCATTAAGCAAAGGTTCCCAGCACAAGACCGAAACTGAATCAAACAGAAGAAACGCACGCAGCCTGAAAGGCAAACTCGTTCTCATCCAGCAAACAGCTCGCTGCATGATGCAGGTTGTTTTCTTATTTGTGGTAAGACAGTAAGTGACCTAATTATACCTAGTTCATGGGTTGCGACACCACCACAGACGAATTGTTACAGTTACAAATACACATGTCTTGTGTCACCTTCCTCTCTACACGGTTCTACCTTCTGTTAGCTCAACCCGCAAAACTCTCTCAGTCTCTGTCGGTGTGTCTCGCACAATATGTCATTGAGAGCATCTTAAGAGAACATTTCAACAGGTAGTTCAGCTTTCAGCTCATCTCTACAGATCAGTATGAGCCCACGAAAGGATGAGCAGAGAGAAAAATGCTGCTCCTTTTATCCTGTGTGTCTGACAGGCTTGTTGGGATGCCAGGGGAGGGAAGATCAGTGGGAGACCAAAGAATTCCCACAGTTCATTGTCCTGGCCTGCTGCATCCTCATCCTCATCATCATCCAGAGCCGGCCTGAAGCTCAAAGCCTCCCTTTATGCTAAACATTTGCAGCATTATCCCGAAGACCAGCAGATGTGCTCTGTGTGTGCGTGTATGCGTGTGTTAGAGAGGTACAATGGTAGTCACAGCGTGTCAAGCCTCCTGCCTGTAGATCTCAGACTGTGAGAAGGGGAAAAAGATGGATAACTGAGCATTTGTTAAATTGTAGAGGTGGGATAGAGGGGGTCTCTGCATAAAGATTGAGATAGTTACAAAGAAAAGCGCTACACTGTTCACCTCACTCACAAAGAAAGAAAGGAGCCAAGTCAAGTGACCAGCACTGTAGGCTAAAGTAGCATAAAACATACTGCACTAAAGGTCAACGAGTGACAATTCATCTCTAAAACTTTCCCTTGTGGTTTCTACCCAAAACTATGGAGAAATATCAATTGTGCATGAAGTGGCAGTCACTAAAAAGTGAAACAATAATAATAATTGAAGCTTTTGGTAATCCCATTAGAAACACAGGGATGTGTCTTAGTGGTAAAGCCGAGCGAGTTGTGGTCGAACCAGCCATCACGCATGACTACACATCAGCACAGAAAAGCCGAAAAACAATGAACACAGTGTGGCGATGGGCAAAAGGGCCATCATCCAAGCCTTACATCATCTTTCCTCCAGCTCAGGACAATTCTGACGGATACTACCAGAACTCATTAAATAAATAAAAAATCAGATCAGACCTCTATTGTCGGAAAAGAGCGCTACATACATCCACCAAAACTGCCACTGTTGTATCAAGCTCTGAACTTTTAAAGAGATAGTTCACCCAAAAATGGAGATTCTACCATCATTCACTCACCCTCATGTCGTTCCAAACATGTACGACTTTCTGTAAAACACAAACGATATTTTGAACTATTTTTGTCCATAAAAAAGTCAAAGGGCTCCAAAACTAAACTAAAGCATATTGCCTTTAATTGTGTGGACAAAAAAAAAAAAGAAGACTTTTCAGTTCTTCCTTTAAGGACACCAAAGATGACCTGACTAAATATGATATGAAGCTGTATCACAATCAATTAATTGACTGTCTGAAGGTGACAGTCTGTTTTCTCTCGACACTCTCTCTACCTCTCAGCTGCGGCGAAAAAAAGATTACCTTTGTAGAAAACTTAAATGTCAATGTAACCCCCAAATAAGTGAATATCAGAAATAATTGCTGTTTTCTTCTCGCACATGCTGGTTTTGTGCGTATGAGTTTTGCATAATGACTCCAACAAGGGGTGTTGTTTTGACAGGTGCTGAAATCGAGTCGAGAGGAGAGGGAGACAAGGTTCAATTTAGTTTGTGAATCTTTTAATTGTTGCATGGCTAATTAAAATAAAAGAGGAAAAAAAACGGAGAAAAGAGAAAAAGAGAGAGAGATGTGACTCAATGTTCCTGAGTGTTTAATGTTGCATGTGTGCATACATCGGCCCCAAATCGTGCCTCCAAGCCGCTCAATGTAAGACAGACAGTACAGGAGAGAAAAATCTGCCGCTACTTCAACATACTTACCAGCTCTTCACAACCGCAGCCTGTAGTTTGGAGTTTTCACAAAACAAATGTATGGCTAATTAGAGATACTCATTAAGGGAGGCAAGTCAAGTAATTATTTTACATCATGCCGCTGTTAATTGAATGATTCTTCAATGTCTTTTGAAAATATCTTCTTTTTTTTTGTCTTTCCGTTTTCCCCCTACACACACACACAGAAAGAAAGACGATAAGACTATAAACAGGTACCGTAGCCATATGCTCTTGAATGAAAAAGCACTTCTGTCGTGGTAAATGGGCTTTTTAAATATTGAACCGCTGCATGTCTTTTTAATATGGCTGATGTTAAATCTTCTTTATTCTGTCAGTTTGATAAACTCCCCGAGCTAAACTGAGAGAAAGTTTCACTTTTGTGAGAAAGCCCACGTTGGAGGCATACAGTTATACAAGCATTCTCTGTCCATAAAGCATGTTTTTAAAAAGCAGCCTTCTCACATCCTGTTTAAGAAAGCCACTAATCTTATCAAAGCCATCAGGAAGTCAGAGTTGACTGGAAATGCTCATGAGTCTTTGTATATGTTACAAGTATATTTTCTAATTTTACTTTGTTTTATTTGGTGTGTTTTTTTGTCTGCTGCTCTATTGTTTGTCTGTGAATGGTAAGACGAGATAGGCCTACTAAAGCTGTGTTTCTTCCCTTCATGGTCGCTCATCACCGCTAAGCAGAAGAGGAAGACTGTGGAGAGTGAGTGTATGTTAAAAGCCTCTCTTTATTAAGAGAAAAGTGTGTTTTATTGTGGGCTAATTGTGAGGAGAGGAAGTGTGTGTGGAATGGGTGGACTCTGGAGAAAGGGTGGAGGACCTCAGGGAGATCAGGGTACATGTTTATTTATCAGGCTTTATCGGAAATGGTGAGGCCACAGATCCCAGCAGGAA
>NW_027639347.1:0-75000 GCF_949152265.1 Phoxinus phoxinus | reverse complement strand
CCATCACACACACACACACACACACACACACACACACACACACACACACACACACTGCCCCATCCCCAAACCTGTCCATCACAGGAAACATACTGCAGTTTTACATTTTTAATAAAACATTGTTTTTTAATGTTTTTAAGCTATTTTAATTATGAGGACTCATGGAATGTACAATGTACTTATTGTGTTCATGTTTTATTGTAAAACACTTTTTTATTGAGATGTGATACGGGTCAGGTTAGGGACAGGTGTTTAATTACATAAATTAATTACCGCTGTAATTACAAGCAGGTATTTTAAAAATATAAGTACAATGTAAAAACATATATGTACACAATAAGTCCATTGTATCAAATTATTAATTTCAATGTTAGTACATAGTAGTTAAAGCCACTTAACTTAATATAAAGTGGGATCTATAAATTTGTGTCCTCATAAATCACATAAACAAGAACACACACACACACACACACACTCAGCGCGCTCCATAAACCCACGGGCCTCGTGTCTGGCGTGTCTCACACACTGAAGCTCATGTTCTTCTCCTCTCAGCTCTTCAGGAGCTTCACACACCACATAAACTCAATCACACAGTTTTAATAAAACACAGAGGAAACTACAGCAATGTATTCAGAAGATCTGCAAGATCAGCAGCCAAAGCTCCTGCAATCACACACTTCTCCTCCAACTCCCCCGTTTCATTCGATTCTCAAATTTATAATTTAAAGAGACTGATTTCCACAATGTAAACTGGTTATTAAAAATTAATCCAATTCAATAATGAGGCACATCTGATTCTGATCTAAACATTAACTGTTCCCCTCATAATGAAAGCATGAAACAATCCTGTGGTTTCTGTGAGAGAGAGAGTTTGTTCATTAGCGCACTCTGCTGGCGGGGTTTGTTAGTGTGCTCTGATATTCTGGATATTCACCAGGAAGAGTTTCCACTCTTTCAGCTGGTTCTTCGGCTGGTTCTTCTGCTGGTTCTTCTGCTGGTTCTTCTGCTGGATCTTCAGCTGGTTCTTCAGCTGGTTCTTCAGCTGGTTCTTCGGCTGGTTCTTCAGCTGGTTCTTCTGCTGGTTCTTCTGCTGGTTCTTCTGCTGGATCTTCAGCTGGTTCTTCAGCTGGTTCTTCGGCTGGTTCTTCTGCTGGTTCTTCTGCTGGTTCTTCTGCTGGTTCTTCTGCTGGATCTTCAGCTGGTTCTTCTGCTAGCTCTTCTGCTGGTTCTTCTGCTGGTTCTTCTGCTGGTTCTTCTGATGGTTCTTCTGCTGCTGGTTCTTCAGCTGGTGGTTCTTCTGCTGGTTCTTCTGCTGGTGGTTCTTCAGCTGGTTCTTCTGCTGGTTCTTCTGCTGGTTCTTCTGCTGGATCTTCAGCTGGTTCTTCAGCTAGTTCTTCTGCTGGTTCTGCTGCTGGTTCTTCAGCTGGTGGTTCTTCTGCTGGTTCTTCTGCTGGTGGTTCTTCAGCTGGTTCTTCTGCTGGTTCTTCTGCTGGTTCTTCTGCTGGATCTTCTGCTGGTTCTTCAGCTAGTTCTTCTGCTGGTTCTGCTGCTGGTTCTTCAGCTGGTGGTTCTTCTGCTGGTGGTTCTTCAGCTGGTTCTTCTGCTGGTTCTTCTGCTGGATCTTCAGCTGGTTCTTCAGCTGGTTCTTCAGCTGGTTCTTCTGCTGGTTCTTCAGCTGGTTCTTCTGCTAGCTCTTCTGCTGGTTCTTCTGCTGGTTCTTCAGCTGGTTCTTCTGCTAGCTCTTCTGCTGGTTCTTCTGCTGGTTCTTCTGCTGGATCTTCAGCTGGTTCTTCTGCTGGTGGTTCTTCTGCTGGTTCTTCTGATGGTTCTTCTGCTGCTGGTTCTTCAGCTGGTTCTTCTGCTGGTTCTTCTGCTGGATCTTCAGCTGGTTCTTCAGCTGGTTCTTCTGCTGGTTCTTCAGCTGGTTCTTCAGCTGGTTCTTCTGCTAGCTCTTCTGCTGGTTCTTCTGCTGGTTCTTCAGCTGGTTCTTCTGCTAGCTCTTCTGCTGGTTCTTCTGCTGGTTCTTCTGCTGGATCTTCAGCTGGTGGTTCTTCTGCTGGTTCTTCTGCTGGTTCTTCTGCTGGTGGTTCTTCAGCTGGTTCTTCTGCTGGTTCTTCTGCTGGTTCTTCTGCTGGATCTTCAGCTGGTTCTTCAGCTGGTTCTTCTGCTGGTTCTTCAGCTGGTTCTTCAGCTGGTTCTTCTGCTAGCTCTTCTGCTGGTTCTTCTGCTGGTTCTTCAGCTGGTTCTTCTGCTAGCTCTTCTGCTGGTTCTTCTGCTGGTTCTTCTGCTGGATCTTCAGCTGGTTCTTCTGCTGGTGGTTCTTCTGCTGGTTCTTCTGCTGGTGGTTCTTCAGCTGGTTCTTCTGCTAGTTCTTCAGCTGGTTCTTCTGCTAGTTCTTCAGCTGGTTCTTCTGCTGGTTCTTCTGCTGGTTCTTCTGCTGGTTCTTCTGCTGGTGGTTCTTCTGCTGGTTCTTCTGATGGTGGTTCTTCTGCTGGTTCTTCTGATGGTTCTTCTGCTGCTGGTTCTTCAGCTGGTTCTTCTGCTAGCTCTTCAGCTGGTTCTTCTGCTGGTTCTTCTGCTGGTTCTTCTGCTGGATCTTCAGCTGGTTCTTCTGCTGGTGGTTCTTCTGCTGGTTCTTCTGATGGTTCTTCTGCTGCTGGTTCTTCAGCTGGTGGTTCTTCTGCTGGTTCTTCTGATGGTTCTTCTGCTGCTGGTTCTTCAGCTGGTGGTTCTTCTGCTGGTTCTTCTGCTGGTTCTTCTGCTGGATCTTCAGCTGGTTCTTCTGCTAGCTCTTCTGCTGGTTCTTCTGCTGGTTCTTCAGCTGGTTCTTCTGCTAGCTCTTCTGCTGGTTCTTCTGCTGGTTCTTCAGCTGGTTCTTCTGCTGGATCTTCAGCTGGTTCTTCTGCTGGTGGTTCTTCTGCTGGATCTTCAGCTGGTTCTTCTGCTGGTGGTTCTTCTGCTGGTTCTTCTGATGGTTCTTCTGCTGCTGGTTCTTCTGATGGTGGTTCTTCTGCTGGTTCTTCTGATGGTTCTTCTGCTGCTGGTTCTTCAGCTGGTGGTTCTTCTGCTGGTTCTTCTGCTGGTGGTTCTTCTGCTGGTTCTTCTGCTGGTGGTTCTTCTGCTGGTTCTTCTGATGGTTCTTCTGCTGCTGGTTCTTCAGCTGGTGGTTCTTCTGCTGGTTCTTCTGCTGCTGGTTCTTCTGCTGTTTTTTCTTCTGGTTCTTCAGCTGGTTCTTCTTCTGCTGGTTCTTCAGCTGGTGGTTCTTCTGCTGGTTCTTCAGCTGGTTCTTCAGCTCTTCAGTTCTCTGCATTAATGAACAGGCATAAATGAATAACCATGAGCTGTAATGAGGCTTTATACCAGCGACAGAATAAAATGAAGGAAACCTTGTTTCTGCTGCAATAAATAAAGAAATTAATGATTGATTTGATCTTTTCCTCAGGCTGCTTTACTTCCGTGCTGCATGGACAGGTGAGCTGAGCAAATACATACTAACAATAATGATAACAATGATAAAGAAACGTCTGAATCATAGAATTTTGGAAACTTCTGCACGACACTGGACAACTGTCAAAATATTGAGGCACTTTTGCACAACATTTATGTGAAGTGAAGGTGCTTTTAAAAGTAATGTGACTTATGAATAGTTTTTATTTGTCATTTAACTTCTGTTAACTAAATTCCGATTTAAGGCCGTTTGTAGGTCAGTTGTTCCAGAAGTTGTGACAGTTCTTCTATTGAATCATTATTTAACAGAATATCATTTAATATAACTTTTCCAACATCTTTATATATCATTTTCATTATTAACATTTACATAGAATATTTTATTTAGTCTTTTACATGAATGACTTGTATCTTTTCATTTATTCCTCCTGATAATGAACTGCACTGGATGATGCGGCATCATTCCAATATCCAAATGTTTTTTATCTTTAGAACGTCACAATTCATTTCAACGGTAAGTTTTTATATTCATCTCAGTATCAAAGCAACAGCATAATTGTGTTGTGATGAAGAGAATGATCTGATCCGTTGACTCTGTTTCCCAGGAGAATATGAGCCTCTCCTAGACAGGACTGTGAATGTGTCGATGCAAACCTGTGTTTCGGCGGAGGAGAACCACACGACCTCAGCGGTGAGATCATACATCACTAAAACACCTCACAATGGCGTTTAAGCGTGCAAATAGAGGTGGGCTCCCCCGCCCTATAGGCCATTCCCTCAGAATCTTTTCCTTCAGCTACGAGAAGCCAGCTCGCCAGATTGCCGCTCCAGATAAACAGCCCTTGGCGGGATCTTCTGTTCCCGCAGCGTCAATCTGACGCGACACTGAAGGGCCCACTCTTGAAGGAAACAAAAAAACAGAAGCCAGTCTCGAGAGGCTGGTACTCTAGTATAATTTTTGGTAGCGTGGAAGCTACTGCCAAATGTTTCTCGTTGGGTTGGCATTGTCAAACAGTTTCAGAGACTCTTGGGTCTGATGGCAGAAGCGTCCAACGTGATACCTTTTGACCTGTTGTAGATGAGACCCTTGCAGTGGTGGCTCAGGACCAAACGGTTTTCTCCGAGGGGCAACCCGTTTCACATGATCAAGGTTACACCCAGGTGCTTCGCACTTTGGTTATGTGGAAGAAGCCTTGGTTCTTGTCCCAGGGTCCTGGGAGCTCCTTGTCGTCGCGTAACGCTTACGACCGATGCTTCCCTCAGGGAGCGATCATGGATGGTTGCTCGGGGTCTGTGGACAGGTCATCATCTCACCTGGCACTTAATCTCCTAGGGCCTCATTTATAAAACTGTGCGTAGGATCCTTACTACTACGTGCGCCCGAAAGCCAAAAATGGTGTACGCTAAAAAATATTTAGACTTATAAATCCGTGCGTACGCCAGAACTTGCGCAGAATTCACTTTATAAATCTCAGTTTGCAGAAGATTGTGCGCACATGCGTCCTCCCCCCGAAATAACCATATATGGAGCTTACAACGCCTAGTTGTAATATAATAACCATATATGGACCATTTTCATCTGCATATCATTTGCATATGATTATTCATCCACGTGATAACATATTTAACGGTACAAGACATTAGGAAAATATGAAATACGGATGTGCCATCAAATTACATTAATAAAAATCATTTAGTAGCCTATCCTTGCCTTGTGCCTTGTCAAATTGTGTAAAATACATTTCAGAGAAAGTTTATCTCAATCTTTTCCACTGGCCAAATAGTATTTTTAATTGATTTATATTTTTAATGGAAACAGATAGACCTTGTTGTGCATTATTTGCAAACTATTTTCTCGGACAATCTGCTATTATCATAATAATCAATTATCTCTGTAGTTAAAACATTAAAAACACAGCATGCCAAAGGAAAAGTTTTTAAAAGCATTGCATCCACAACAAATATTTATATTTATTGGAAAAAAAATGTTGTAACTTCTCAGTATTGATTTCATGTAATTTAAAGGGCACCTATAGCAAAAGGGCACAACAAACAAAATAATTATTAAGCATGCTACATAAAACATAAAAGCAACAATTATTAATAACACTTACAGGTTGTGATACGGAGGAGGAAGCTGATGCAAATACACTTGGAACTGAACCTTCCTTCAATATCAGCCGGCTCCGAATCCAAGTTTGATTGCATTTTAAAAAGCAATCGTCTTCAAAATGGCGCGAACAAAGCACAAGGCTCAGACTATACTTCTGTGGTATAGCTGTATATATGAATTGTAGCCACTTAGTCTTCAAATGCTCCTCCTTGGGCAGATGAAAAAAGTTTGCTTTTGAGTCACACTTCAGAACACAGCGTCTCGTCGCCATGACGTTTTCCCTGCTGGCCTTGGAGCGCAATAAGTGGGCGTATCGTATTCAAATAACTTGACAAGTTGACGTCATCTAGTCAGAGAAAAAGCTTCGGTCTTCTAACGATTCATAAAAATGACTCAGAGTCGACTCTTACTTTTGAAAGACAATAACTTTATATACGGTGCACTTTCATATTTCAAACTTTGCAGGATGTTTTTGTTCACTTAGATCTATGTTACACACTACATGAAAGGTAAATTTCAAAATTCCATAATAGGTGCCCTTTAAGTGTTTAACTCTCATTAATGATAATGGCATATTTAATCTAAATGTTTATATAAAGAGTAAAACATAATAATTCTTTAATAATTCTTTTATTTATTGAAACTGTTATTGTGAACATGCACTGTATTTATGATTAGGACTCATAATGAAGATTTACGGTTTTACTTCATCTGCCATTAGATATGCTATGTATACAGTATGCGTCAGTTTCACTAAACGGCCCGTCGCGCTCGCTGGCGCGGACATTTAAGAAGGGATAGATATTTGCTTCAAGTGATAGGCTTGGTGAGTGAAATTATATTTGTATTATGTTTCTGTATATGTCTAATTTTCTTTACATTTTCTGTCTAAAAGTGCCAAAAAAGACATTTAACTCCAGCTCACCATCGGTGTCGCCAAACTGCTCCATCTCCAAAACGTTCGTACGCATGGGTCAGAGTTTGCGTGCAGGTGCGCACATTTTCCCGTCAAGTTTGTTTTTATAAATCACAACTTATGCGTCGGAAGTGACGTACGCCTCTTTCAGGGCCTGTTTTGTGCGTACGCAACGGTTATAAATGAGGCCCCTGGTGATGATGGCTCAGGCTCTACATCCCTGGGCACCAGATTCAGGGAGCAGACACCCTGTCGAGGCAGGGGCTCATGTGGAGGTGCAGACGTGGCTGTGCTGTGTCTGGACATGGTTTCCCTGATTGTTCTACTCCCGGGAGTTCTGGAGAACAGAGTTATGGAAGTGTGGGTTTGGCCTCTGGGGGGGCCCAACTCATAGACTCAGGTCTCTCAACTGAGGTTGTTGAGACCACGATCACTCTAGAGCACAGGAAAAAAACGGTTTCCTCCATGCTGCGTTGGATCAGAAGGAGTATGGCGGCTTTGTAGCCTTGTATTAGGGGTATCCCTACACAAGGTGTGTGATGCAGCGGGCTGTTCCTTTCCGCACACACTCGTCGGGTTTACAACCTAGTTTTGGGCTTCACTCCTGGGTCCCAGGTGATTCTGTCTTTGTTGTGCTTGCCTGATTTCACACAAGACAGGCACTGGTCACTATGGTGGCGTTGGTATAGACATTCCCACAGCGCCATATCGACACAAAGCTAGTTCAAGGGAATGCCTTGGTTATGACTGTAACCCTGCCATACTTCCGGCGTGCCTGTGATCGACTTGCTTCGACCTATCAGAAGCTGACAATGTTTGGTCTGGGTGTGCTTTATAGCTTCCTGCCATGACGTCACCCGCCTATATGCCATTGGACTGATTTCACTGGTGCTTCATGATGCAATCACACAGAGTGTTCCCACAGCGTCATCTCGATGCAGCGTCTCCTTCCCTCTTCAGGGAACCGAGGTTACAGTCGTGACTGAGGCATTTTCCCTGTCTCAGCTGATCAGTAATATCAGTGATAGTAACGCTGGGTTTCCCTCAGGTGATCAGTGATAGTAATGATGTTTTCTCTTCTTCAGGTGATCAGAGCCGTGGGCCGCATGAGCTCTCAGGCACTGTGTGTCGTGACGAGTGACAGAAACGTCTCCAGTGTTAAACTACAGCGACTGCACACACACCTCACACACATCATCCAGTCAGCGCTGGACTTCTCCAGAGAGCTGGTCAGTAGCACACACACACACACACACACACACACACACTCCTCCGTCTGCCTCTGAATCGCTGCTCTTCTTCTCTTCTTCTCCTCCAGAACCCGCAGACTGATGTCAGTGTGACCGATCTCTTCGCCTCTCTGGACGATCTCACGGACTCGAGCGTCCTCAATCTGGCGTTTGTGGAGAACTGGCTGTACCTGAAGTTCCTGCCGGTTCTGCCATATATGACTGAGGAGATCGTGACACGACTGAGCCAGATGAGCTTCACCTGTGAATCCTTCCAGCTGATGTACATGACATTTCACACACACACACACACACACACACACACACACACACACACACACACACACACACACGCGCACACACACACACACACACACACACGCACACACGCACACACGCACGCACACACGCACACACACACACACACACAAACACGCACACACACACGCACGCACACACACACACACACACACACACACACACACACACAGCAGATTGGAATATTTAAGATCTTAGTGACCCCAAACTTTTGAATGGCTGTGTATGATGATCTCCACATTAATCTGAAGCAGAATCTGAATTTTTATTTATCATTATCATGGTTTTTACTGTAAATAAATGAATGTATCAAATGATCAAATAAATGTAGCATTGGTAAGCAGAAAAGACTTCTTTCAGAAAAATTAAAAAAATCTTCATCATTCCATCATTCCAAACTTTTGACCTGCAGTGTATTTTCAGATATGAGCATTATATATGAGTGCTAATACAGTCATGTGTGTTTCTTTCTCTCTGAATGGACAGAGTGAAAGTCCTGAGCAGGGAGGAATCGCTGATCACAGACAGTCAGCAGAAACTGATCTTCACTCGTCTCCTTCACTCTTACCTGTCCAGGACAGACACAGCAGGTACTTGCACATTAACACACAAGTGTGTGTTGGAGGGGTTTATGGATTGCATGTCACTGTGCCAAATGTTACATTTCAGATCCAGGCTGCTTTTCAAAGATCACCGGAATCAATGAATGGCTGCAGAGGAATTTTGGGATCTTCTCTAAATATGCAACTCCCAGTCAACTGCAAACGCTCTACAGCCATTTCCCTGTGAGTGAGCTGAGTTCTGCAATAACTGCAAATAACACCTGCTGTGATGCTCATGGGCTTCGGCTAATGACTCTTGTACTTTGCAGCTGGATTTGTTAAGGTTATTGAGTCCGTCTGAAGTGGCGAAGTTTGCTGTGACTTCTGGAGCGCTGCACAGCGTCAATCTGACCAACATCATATTTGACCGTCTAGAGGAAGGCGATGCTTTCCAGAACACTGATGAGTTTTTCTGGACACTAATTCAATATGAGGTAAAAATCATCTCACTAAAGTCCTACTTGGACATAACGTCATTAATTCTGTTGATCGAACTTAAGTTGAGTTTAACCCACAATATTTCAATATTCCTCTTGTTTATTCATGGGCAGAACAAAACATCAAGGAACAACATACATACACATATATAATTCAAATTAAGAAGAAAACCTTTTAATGCAGCAAAGAAACTAACTAAATTTACACAATTATGATAATAGCAGGAAACTACCTGCTTACATGTTACATATTACACACACATATATATATATATATATATATATGGTTCACCAACTTGAACTTAACATATATACAGTATATATGTTAAGTTTAAGTTGGTGAACCCTTTGAGCATACAGTATGCATCGCTTACTGATGAATTAGGGTCTGGTCTAAATTTAAATAGACATATAGACACAAACTAAAACTATATATGCTATAGATGCTGCTTTAATTTAATTAGACATATAGACACAAACTAAGACTATATATGCTATAGATGCTCCTTCCGTCATGCTTACTTTGATCACATTTACCAAGGGTGCCAATAATTCTGACCATGACTGTAGATCATTTTCCTCAAATGGTCATCGCTACACCAATTGGTAAACATATGTCTTTGTAATGCTTTGGGAAAAAAACAAATCTTCTGACAACTTTATGTTATGAAGGTCTAGGGATGATGCATACCAAGTTTTGTGCGTATGTTCAGTTTTGGATGAATTAAAGTACAAGTTTATAAGTAATAATAAAAAGGATTTTGATTCTATCACACACTGAGAAAGAGTTATTAGAACATTTGTTTTAAACAAAGAAATTAATACAGATTCTCAGCTATAAAGCATCATATCTTAAACACAAACTATAATGCATGTCTGGTTGCTTTCCGCATGTCCTTAATGTGTTTTAGAGGTTAAATTCAAATAAAATATTGCCATGCTGTCCGTACAATTTCTATTTACAACAATTTTTGTAAGTCGGAAATATAATGATCAGTTCTTTAAAAAGTGGAACTGGCTGTTAACAGGTTAACTTCGCAAAGCTTTGACCAATCAAAATTATTTTGATAAATTTTTATCATGAGGGTCTGGGGACAAAACACGCCATGGTTTGTGGGAATCTGATGAACCTTCTAGAATGAGTTCGAAAAATTATTGTTTTAAACAAATTCGATTTGTGGATAAACTTTTAAAAGATTATAATAAAGATAAGATTTACTCTTGATCATGTTTAAAGTAAGGACTCCAAAGAAACAAGCATTTTTATTCAATCACGTTGCTGCCTTACTACTTAAAACAAAGTTGTTAATTATAGATTTTCACAAAATTCAGTACACATATTCATTTTCACACAATGTACAAGTATGAAATTCAGATTTTATATTATTAGCTAAAAATGTATTGCTTGCCGACGGCCATGTTTTTAGAAGTGTTTAAGTCATATGTTGTTAGAACGTCCACCAAAGAAAATGCATACCTACTTTAAACTTCATGGATCATAACGTTATGAAGTTTTAGTGTTTTTTCAGTTATAGCACCCCCTATTGGTGGAATTTTACAAAACTAAGTGTGCATACTCAGAATGTCATATCTATGTGTCAAGTTTCATTAAATTTGGACATTGCGCTCAGCAGATATTGGACAGCTTGCAAAAATGGGTGTTATCTGAAAAATTAACTTCTGGAGTTCTTTTGCCGTTAACTTTGGGTTCTTTCAGGATTGCCTCTTGTAATCTTGGAGTGATCTCTGCAGCATGCCTGCTACATTTGACATTTGTAGCCTTGGTATCTTATAATGTATTTATGAACATCCAGGTCTTAAGCAGTGAATTCGCAGCCTGTTCCAGCTTTGTCGATCTCTATAATGCATTTATAAGGTCCTGTAAAAACTGCTGAGATCAAAGCATGTTTAACCATAAACAGTCTTTCTTAAGGAGAAACACAGTGGTTAACTTAATTTTTCCAGTTTAATAGGTAAAAAACTTTTACATAACAAAATTACTTTTTTGAGATGGAAATACTGCTTTCTGTTTGCATCGCTGGTACTCAGCGGGACATCGCAGGTATGTTCTCATCACTGAGGTGGCAAGCCTGAAGAAGTGTTATTCTCTGTGTGGCCAAAAAAAAAAGAGCCCCCAAAGGCTTTCGGGACGCAACGTCTGATGGAAATGTCCCTTTCTGTTTGTTTGTCATTTCCTCTAGGCCTTGAACATCGATCCTGTGGTGAGGGACATCATGATGAATCGAGCCTTCTCCATCATCAGCCTTCATTTTGAAGGCTTTGAAACCAACGACTGGGTTTCCTGGTTCACTGTGAAACTGACTCCTCTCCTGCCCAGCTTGACTGCAGGGATGCTACAGACAACAACATCATACGCAGACTGCGACGCATACCACGTCATGTACGTAGTGCTCCCCAAACGCTGGGCAGCTCTGTGAAGCGGGCCTCATGGCATTGTCATTGAAAGCGCGAGGGCATTTTACTCTAGCTAGTTTAGTGAGTGATGGTCGAAAAGACGTTACAGAGGCATCACCCTTACCTTCCTTTTGATTTGATCTTTCCAATATAGCGTTGGGGCTCTGAGCAGCGTCTTTGACCAGATTGATTCGCCGAGACAACTCACCCCGGTCCTGGTGGACTACCTGAAGCGGAGCCACACCAACGGTAGGTCCAGTGGAGGCGGCCCTTTGCTCTTCATCTCATGTGCTAGAAGACACAGCGCTGCTCTGTGTCGGTCAACATCTGTCTCTCCTAACGAGTCTTTCCTGCGCGCTGTCATTTTAGGCTCCAGCTGTGGGTCCAACACCGGCAGCCTCAGCACTTGGCTCGGGCAAAACTTTGGCAAGTTCTCCATCTACGTGGATTACCAAGACCTGCTCGTGCTCAACGAGGGCTTTAGCAGCGTGAGTGGCCCGCCGCGCTATGCAGCCGTTCCCGTGAACGTTTTTGTGCAAGCATGTTGTTTTTTCAAACGTTGTTGTTGATTTTATCCCCTGCAGTTTGAGGCGCTGGACATTCTGAGCGCTTCTCAGGTCGCTCAACTGACACTGACATCCGGCGCGCTGAACAACGTAGGCCTGATCAGCTTGGTCCTTGACCGCCTGGACGGCGCCAACGCTTTCCTGGACATTGACAAGTTCTTGACAGTACTCAGCGGGACATCGCAGGTATGTTCTCATCACTGAGGTGGCAAGCCTGAAAAAGTGTTATTCTCTGTGTGGCAAAATAAAAGAGCCCCCAAAGGCTTTCGGGACGCAACGTCTGATGGGAATGTCCCTTTCTGTTTGTTTGTCATTTCCTCTAGGCCTTGAACATCGATCCTGTGGTGAGGGACATCATGATGAATCGAGCCTTCTCCATCATCAGCCTTCACTTTGAAGGCTTTGAAACCAACGACTGGGTTTCCTGGTTCACCTTGAAACTGACTCCTCTCCTGCCCAGCTTGACTGCAGGGATGCTACAGACAACAACATCATACGCAGACTGCGACGCATACCACGTCATGTACGTAGTGCTCCCCAAACGATTCGCAGCTCTGTGAAGCGGGCCTCATTGCATTGTCATTGAAAGCGCGAGGGCATTTTACTCTAGCTAGTTTAGTGAGTGATGGTCGAAAAGACGTTACAGAGGCATCACCCTTACCTTCCTTTTGATTTGATCTTTCCAATATAGCGTTGGGGCTCTGAGCATCGTCTTTGACCAGATTGATTCGCCGAGACAACTCACCCCGGTCCTGGTGGACTACCTGAAGCGGAGCCACACCAACGGTAGGTCCAGTGGAGGCGGCCCTTTGCTCTTCATCTCATGTGCTAGAAGACACAGCGCTGCTCTGTGTCGGTCAACATCTGTCTCTCCTAACGAGTCTTTCCTGCGCGCTGTCATTTTAGGCTCCAGCTGTGGGTCCAACACCGGCAGCCTCAGCACTTGGCTCGGGCAAAGCTTTGGCAAGTTCTCCATCTATGTGGATTACCAAGACCTGCTCGTGCTCAACGAGGGCTTTGGCAGCGTGAGTGGCCCGCCGCGCTATGCAGCCGTTCCCGTGAACGTTTTTGTGCAAGCATGTTGTTTTTACAAACGTTGTTGTTGATTTTATCCCCTGCAGTTTGAGGCGCTGGACATTCTGAGCGCTTCTCAGGTCGCTCAACTGACACTGACATCCGGCGCGTTGAATAACGTAGGCCTGATCAGCTTGGTCCTTGACCGCCTGGACGGCGCCAACGCTTTCCTGGACATTGACAAGTTCTTGACAGTACTCAGCGGGACATCGCAGGTATGTTCTCATCACTGAGGTGGCAAGCCTGAAAAAGTGTTATTCTCTGTGTGGCAAAAAAAAGAGCCCCCAAAGGCTTTCGGGACGCAACGTCTGATGGGAATGTCCCTTTCTGTTTGTTTGTCATTTCCTCTAGGCCTTGAACATCGATCCTTTGGTGAGGGACATCATGATGAATCAAGCCTTCTCCATCATCAGCCTTCACTTTGAAGGCTTTGAAACCAACGACTGGGTTTCCTGGTTCACCTTGAAACTGACTCCTCTCCTGCCCAGCTTGACTGCAGGGATGCTACAGACAACAACATCATACGCAGACTGCGACGCATACCACGTCATGTACGTAGTGCTCCCCAAACGATTCGCAGCTCTGTGAAGCGGGCCTCATTGCATTTTCATTGAAAGCGCGAGGGCATTTTACTCTAGCTAGTTTAGTGAGTGATGGTCGAAAAGACGTTACAGAGGCATCACCCTTACCTTCCTTTTGATTTGATTTTTCCAATATAGCGTTGGGGCTCTGAGCAGCGTCTTTGACCAGATTGATTCGCCGAGACAACTCACCCCGGTCCTGGTGGACTACCTGAAGCGGAGCCACACCAACGGTAGGTCCAGTGGAGGCGGCCCTTTGCTCTTCATCTCATGTGCTAGAAGATACAGCGCTGCTCTGTGTCGGTCAACATCTGTCTCTCCTAACGAGTCTTTCCTGCGCGCTGTCATTTTAGGCTCCACCTGTGGGTCCAACACCGGCAGCCTCAGCACTTGGCTCGGGCAAAGCTTTGGCAAGTTCTCCATCTACGTGGATTACCAAGACCTGCTCGTGCTCAACGAGGGCTTTGGCAGCGTGAGTGGCCCGCCGCGCTATGCAGCCGTTCCCGTGAACGTTTTTGTGCAAGCATGTTGTTTTTACAAACGTTGTTGTTGATTTTATCCCCTGCAGTTTGAGGCGCTGGACATTCTGAGCGCTTCTCAGGTCGCTCAACTGACACTGACATCCGGCGCGCTGAACAACGTAGGCCTGATCAGCTTGGTCCTTGACCGCCTGGACGGCGCCAACGCTTTCCTGGACATTGACAAGTTCTTGACAGTACTCAGCGGGACATCACAGGTCTGTTCTCATCACTGAGGTGGCAAGCCTGAAAAAGTGTTATTCTCTGTGTGGCAAAAAAAAAGAGCCCCCAAAGGCTTTCGGGACGCAACGTCTGATGGGAATGTCCCTTTCTGTTTGTTTGTCATTTCCTCTAGGCCTTGAACATCGATCCTGTGGTGAGGGACATCATGATGAATCGAGCCTTCTCCATCATCAGCCTTCATTTTGAAGGCTTTGAAACCAACGACTGGGTTTCCTGGTTCACTGTGAAACTGACTCCTCTCCTGCCCAGCTTGACTGCAGGGATGCTACAGACAACAACATCATACGCAGACTGCGACGCATACCACGTCATGTACGTAGTGCTCCCCAAACGCTGGGCAGCTCTGTGAAGTGGGCCTCATGGCATTGTCATTGAAAGCGCGAGGGCATTTTACTCTAGCTAGTTTAGTGAGTGATGGTCGAAAAGACGTTACAGAGGCATCACCCTTACCTTCCTTTTGATTTGATCTTTCCAATATAGCGTTGGGGCTCTGAGCAGCGTCTTTGACCAGATTGATTCGCCGAGACAACTCACCCCGGTCCTGGTGGACTACCTGAAGCGGAGCCACACCAACGGTAGGTCCAGTGGAGGCGGCCCTTTGCTCTTCATCTCATGTGCTAGAAGACACAGCGCTGCTCTGTGTCGGTCAACATCTGTCTCTCCTAACGAGTCTTTCCTGCGCGCTGTCATTTTAGGCTCCAGCTGTGGGTCCAACACCGGCAGCCTCAGCACTTGGCTCGGGCAAAGCTTTGGCAAGTTCTCCATCTACGTGGATTACCAAGACCTGCTCGTGCTCAACGAGGGCTTTGGCAGCGTGAGTGGCCCGCCGCGCTATGCAGCCGTTCCCGTGAACGTTTTTGTGCAAGCATGTTGTTTTTACAAACGTTGTTGTTGATTTTATCCCCTGCAGTTTGAGGCGCTGGACATTCTGAGCGCTTCTCAGGTCGCTCAACTGACACTGACATCCGGCGCGTTGAATAACGTAGGCCTGATCAGCTTGGTCCTTGACCGCCTGGACGGCGCCAACGCTTTCCTGGACATTGACAAGTTCTTGACAGTACTCAGCGGGACATCGCAGGTATGTTCTCATCACTGAGGTGGCAAGCCTGAAAAAGTGTTATTCTCTGTGTGGCAAAAAAAAGAGCCCCCAAAGGCTTTCGGGACGCAACGTCTGATGGGAATGTCCCTTTCTGTTTGTTTGTCATTTCCTCTAGGCCTTGAACATCGATCCTTTGGTGAGGGACATCATGATGAATCAAGCCTTCTCCATCATCAGCCTTCACTTTGAAGGCTTTGAAACCAACGACTGGGTTTCCTGGTTCACCTTGAAACTGACTCCTCTCCTGCCCAGCTTGACTGCAGGGATGCTACAGACAACAACATCATACGCAGACTGCGACGCATACCACGTCATGTACGTAGTGCTCCCCAAACGCTGGGCAGCTCTGTGAAGCGGGCCTCATGGCATTGTCATTGAAAGCGCGAGGGCATTTTACTCTAGCTAGTTTAGTGAGTGATGGTCGAAAAGACGTTACAGAGGCATCACCCTTACCTTCCTTTTGATTTGATTTTTCCAATATAGCGTTGGGGCTCTGAGCAGCGTCTTTGACCAGATTGATTCGCCGAGACAACTCACCCCGGTCCTGGTGGACTACCTGAAGCGGAGCCACACCAACGGTAGGTCCAGTGGAGGCGGCCCTTTGCTCTTCATCTCATGTGCTAGAAGATACAGCGCTGCTCTGTGTCGGTCAACATCTGTCTCTCCTAACGAGTCTTTCCTGCGCGCTGTCATTTTAGGCTCCACCTGTGGGTCCAACACCGGCAGCCTCAGCACTTGGCTCGGGCAAAGCTTTGGCAAGTTCTCCATCTACGTGGATTACCAAGACCTGCTCGTGCTCAACGAGGGCTTTGGCAGCGTGAGTGGCCCGCCGCGCTATGCAGCCGTTCCCGTGAACGTTTTTGTGCAAGCATGTTGTTTTTACAAACGTTGTTGTTGATTTTATCCCCTGCAGTTTGAGGCGCTGGACATTCTGAGCGCTTCTCAGGTCGCTCAACTGACACTGACATCCGGCGCGCTGAACAACGTAGGCCTGATCAGCTTGGTCCTTGACCGCCTGGACGGCGCCAACGCTTTCCTGGACATTGACAAGTTCTTGACAGTACTCAGCGGGACATCACAGGTCTGTTCTCATCACTGAGGTGGCAAGCCTGAAAAAGTGTTATTCTCTGTGTGGCAAAAAAAAAGAGCCCCCAAAGGCTTTCGGGACGCAACGTCTGATGGGAATGTCCCTTTCTGTTTGTTTGTCATTTCCTCTAGGCCTTGAACATCGATCCTGTGGTGAGGGACATCATGATGAATCGAGCCTTCTCCATCATCAGCCTTCATTTTGAAGGCTTTGAAACCAACGACTGGGTTTCCTGGTTCACTGTGAAACTGACTCCTCTCCTGCCCAGCTTGACTGCAGGGATGCTACAGACAACAACATCATACGCAGACTGCGACGCATACCACGTCATGTACGTAGTGCTCCCCAAACGCTGGGCAGCTCTGTGAAGTGGGCCTCATGGCATTGTCATTGAAAGCGCGAGGGCATTTTACTCTAGCTAGTTTAGTGAGTGATGGTCGAAAAGACGTTACAGAGGCATCACCCTTACCTTCCTTTTGATTTGATCTTTCCAATATAGCGTTGGGGCTCTGAGCAGCGTCTTTGACCAGATTGATTCGCCGAGACAACTCACCCCGGTCCTGGTGGACTACCTGAAGCGGAGCCACACCAACGGTAGGTCCAGTGGAGGCGGCCCTTTGCTCTTCATCTCATGTGCTAGAAGACACAGCGCTGCTCTGTGTCGGTCAACATCTGTCTCTCCTAACGAGTCTTTCCTGCGCGCTGTCATTTTAGGCTCCAGCTGTGGGTCCAACACCGGCAGCCTCAGCACTTGGCTCGGGCAAAGCTTTGGCAAGTTCTCCATCTACGTGGATTACCAAGACCTGCTCGTGCTCAACGAGGGCTTTGGCAGCGTGAGTGGCCCGCCGCGCTATGCAGCCGTTCCCGTGAACGTTTTTGTGCAAGCATGTTGTTTTTACAAACGTTGTTGTTGATTTTATCCCCTGCAGTTTGAGGCGCTGGACATTCTGAGCGCTTCTCAGGTCGCTCAACTGACACTGACATCCGGCGCGTTGAATAACGTAGGCCTGATCAGCTTGGTCCTTGACCGCCTGGACGGCGCCAACGCTTTCCTGGACATTGACAAGTTCTTGACAGTACTCAGCGGGACATCGCAGGTATGTTCTCATCACTGAGGTGGCAAGCCTGAAAAAGTGTTATTCTCTGTGTGGCAAAAAAAAGAGCCCCCAAAGGCTTTCGGGACGCAACGTCTGATGGGAATGTCCCTTTCTGTTTGTTTGTCATTTCCTCTAGGCCTTGAACATCGATCCTTTGGTGAGGGACATCATGATGAATCAAGCCTTCTCCATCATCAGCCTTCACTTTGAAGGCTTTGAAACCAACGACTGGGTTTCCTGGTTCACCTTGAAACTGACTCCTCTCCTGCCCAGCTTGACTGCAGGGATGCTACAGACAACAACATCATACGCAGACTGCGACGCATACCACGTCATGTACGTAGTGCTCCCCAAACGCTGGGCAGCTCTGTGAAGCGGGCCTCATGGCATTGTCATTGAAAGCGCGAGGGCATTTTACTCTAGCTAGTTTAGTGAGTGATGGTCGAAAAGACGTTACAGAGGCATCACCCTTACCTTCCTTTTGATTTGATTTTTCCAATATAGCGTTGGGGCTCTGAGCAGCGTCTTTGACCAGATTGATTCGCCGAGACAACTCACCCCGGTCCTGGTGGACTACCTGAAGCGGAGCCACACCAACGGTAGGTCCAGTGGAGGCGGCCCTTTGCTCTTCATCTCATGTGCTAGAAGATACAGCGCTGCTCTGTGTCGGTCAACATCTGTCTCTCCTAACGAGTTTTTCCTGCGCGCTGTCATTTTAGGCTCCACCTGTGGGTCCAACACCGGCAGCCTCAGCACTTGGCTCGGGCAAAGCTTTGGCAAGTTCTCCATTTACGTGGATTACCAAGACCTGCTCGTGCTCAACGAGGGCTTTGGCAGCGTGAGTGGCCCGCCGCGCTATGCAGCCGTTCCCGTGAACGTTTTTGTGCAAGCATGTTGTTTTTACAAACGTTGTTGTTGATTTTATCCCCTGCAGTTTGAGGCGCTGGACATTCTGAGCGCTTCTCAGGTCGCTCAACTGACACTGACATCCGGCGCGCTGAACAACGTAGGCCTGATCAGCTTGGTCCTTGACCGCCTGGACGGCGCCAACGCTTTCCTGGACATTGACAAGTTCTTGACAGTACTCAGCGGGACATCACAGGTCTGTTCTCATCACTGAGGTGGCAAGCCTGAAAAAGTGTTATTCTCTGTGTGGCAAAAAAAAAGAGCCCCCAAAGGCTTTCGGGACGCAACGTCTGATGGGAATGTCCCTTTCTGTTTGTTTGTCATTTCCTCTAGGCCTTGAACATCGATCCTGTGGTGAGGGACATCATGATGAATCGAGCCTTCTCCATCATCAGCCTTCATTTTGAAGGCTTTGAAACCAACGACTGGGTTTCCTGGTTCACTGTGAAACTGACTCCTCTCCTGCCCAGCTTGACTGCAGGGATGCTACAGACAACAACATCATACGCAGACTGCGACGCATACCACGTCATGTACGTAGTGCTCCCCAAACGCTGGGCAGCTCTGTGAAGTGGGCCTCATGGCATTGTCATTGAAAGCGCGAGGGCATTTTACTCTAGCTAGTTTAGTGAGTGATGGTCGAAAAGACGTTACAGAGGCATCACCCTTACCTTCCTTTTGATTT
This sequence comes from Phoxinus phoxinus, assembly GCF_949152265.1. Lineage (NCBI taxonomy): Eukaryota > Metazoa > Chordata > Actinopteri > Cypriniformes > Leuciscidae > Phoxinus > Phoxinus phoxinus. The sequence goes on along the minus strand of NW_027639347.1, from coordinate 55,667 downwards.
GATCTTTCCAATATAGCGTTGGGGCTCTGAGCAGCGTCTTTGACCAGATTGATTCGCCGAGACAACTCACCCCGGTCCTGGTGGACTACCTGAAGCGGAGCCACACCAACGGTAGGTCCAGTGGAGGCGGCCCTTTGCTCTTCATCTCATGTGCTAGAAGACACAGCGCTGCTCTGTGTCGGTCAACATCTGTCTCTCCTAACGAGTCTTTCCTGCGCGCTGTCATTTTAGGCTCCAGCTGTGGGTCCAACACCGGCAGCCTCAGCACTTGGCTCGGGCAAAGCTTTGGCAAGTTCTCCATCTACGTGGATTACCAAGACCTGCTCGTGCTCAACGAGGGCTTTGGCAGCGTGAGTGGCCCGCCGCGCTATGCAGCCGTTCCCGTGAACGTTTTTGTGCAAGCATGTTGTTTTTTCAAACGTTGTTGTTGATTTTATCCCCTGCAGTTTGAGGCGCTGGACATTCTGAGCGCTTCTCAGGTTGCTCAACTGACACTGACATCCGGCGCGCTGAACAACGTAGGCCTGATCAGCTTGGTCCTTGACCGCCTGGACGGTGCCAACGCTTTCCTGGACATTGACAAGTTCTTGACAGTACTCAGCGGGACATCGCAGGTATGTTCTCATCACTGAGGTGGCAAGCCTGAAGAAGTGTTATTCTCTGTGTGGCAAAAAAAAGAGCCCCCAAAGGCTTTCGGGACGCAACGTCTGATGGGAATGTCCCTTTCTGTTTGTTTGGCATTTCCTCTAGGCCTTGAACATCGATCCTGTGGTGAGGGACATCATGATGAATCGAGCCTTCTCCATCATCAGCCTTCATTTTGAAGGCTTTGAAACCAACGACTGGGTTTCCTGGTTCACTGTGAAACTGACTCCTCTCCTGCCCAGCTTGACTGCAGGGATGCTACAGACAACAACATCATACGCAGACTGCGACGCATACCACGTCATGTACGTAGTGCTCCCCAAACGATTCGCAGCTCTGTGAAGCGGGCCTCATGGCATTGTCATTGAAAGCGCGAGGGCATTTTACTCTAGCTAGTTTAGTGAGTGATGGTCGAAAAGACGTTACAGAGGCATCACCCTTACCTTCCTTTTGATTTGATCTTTCCAATATAGCGTTGGGGCTCTGAGCAGCGTCTTTGACCAGATTGATTCGCCGAGACAACTCACCCCGGTCCTGGTGGACTACCTGAAGCGGAGCCACACCAACGGTAGGTCCAGTGGAGGCGGCCCTTTGCTCTTCATCTCATGTGCTAGAAGACACAGCGCTGCTCTGTGTCGGTCAACATCTGTCTCTCCTAACGAGTTTTTCCTGCGCGCTGTCATTTTAGGCTCCACCTGTGGGTCCAACACCGGCAGCCTCAGCACTTGGCTCGGGCAAAGCTTTGGCAAGTTCTCCATCTACGTGGATTACCAAGACCTGCTCGTGCTCAACGAGGGCTTTGGCAGCGTGAGTGGCCCGCCGCGCTATGCAGCCGTTCCCGTGAACGTTTTTGTGCAAGCATGTTGTTTTTACAAACGTTGTTGTTGATTTTATCCCCTGCAGTTTGAGGCGCTGGACATTCTGAGCGCTTCTCAGGTCGCTCAACTGACACTGACATCCGGCGCGCTGAACAACGTAGGCCTGATCAGCTTGGTCCTTGACCGCCTGGACGGCGCCAACGCTTTCCTGGACATTGACAAGTTCTTGACAGTACTCAGCGGGACATCGCAGGTATGTTCTCATCACTGAGGTGGCAAGCCTGAAAAAGTGTTATTCTCTGTGGCAAAAAAACAGAGCCCCCAAAGGCTTTCGGGACGCAACGTCTGATGGGAATGTCCCTTTCTGTTTGTTTGTCATTTCCTCTAGGCCTTGAACATCGATCCTGTGGTGAGGGACATCATGATGAATCGAGCCTTCTCCATCATCAGCCTTCACTTTGAAGGCTTTGAAACCAACGACTGGGTTTCCTGGTTCACTGTGAAACTGACTCCTCTCCTGCCCAGCTTGACTGCAGGGATGCTACAGACAACAACATCATACGCAGACTGCGACGCATACCACGTCATGTACGTAGTGCTCCCCAAACGCTGGGCAGCTCTGTGAAGCGGGCCTCATGGCATTGTCATTGAAAGCGCGAGGGCATTTTACTCTAGCTAGTTTAGTGAGTGATGGTCGAAAAGACGTTACAGAGGCATCACCCTTAGGGACTGTTCGTTATTTATTTATGGGGCCACCGGAGGAGTTTTGAGATCAATAGTCAAAAAAGACTTGACCCTCCCTTCGCCAGCAATAAATTTTTCTATGACCCTCCAAAATGATTGTGAAAAAAGGCATGACCCTCCCCGATCATTTATTGATTATTACTTCTGTACTGGTTTGCGCTTGGCAAAGATGTTCAGATATCTCTATGCCTAGACCTACACCAAACGTTCATTAAAAGACTCCTGCACACCCGCCTTTTTCAAACTGGCGCAGCGCTGACTCGCGGTAGAAACTGCATGATTTGATTTGTTAAACATGAGGATTATCCGTCTGGCATGGCCGCTCACTCTAACATTAACCTAGATATTTTTTCGCTGTTCTTAGGCGCATAACCAAGTGTGTGTGCGGAGTGTGTAGCGCGCACTGCATGACATGGAGGCGCCGATGCGATCAACAGTGGAAACAACTTAAAATACTCTATTTATGGCCATACAGAAAATAATGCATCAGTCGCAATACTTTTATTTGTGTAAACTCACAATAACAAGAAAACGTTTTGCTTTCGTGAAATAAAATAAAACAATCAGGGTCCTTCATGGTCTCCGTGAACTGTAGCGCGTCAAAAAAAAAAAGAAAAAAAAAAGCAGGCTATATAGCATTACTAGCCTCAAATATATGAAAAAAATATCTATATAAAGCTTGATATGTCCACTTTTAAAAACGAAAAAAATCAAATCGAAAGCAAATATCATCTGATGTAATCCGTATGAAAGATGCATTTCTCTTAAAGGCGCACTTTACAGCGGAGATGTATGGAGACATGTTTGCAGCAGACACTGATTTAGAAAAAAAGAGTTTATTAATAAACAATTAAAATGCATCGTTATTTTTAAATACATATTTATTATAATTAGCCTGTTTTTGCGGCAAGATTATACATGCGCTTGAGCGCAGAATGGGCTATATCCCATGCAGTATTTAAGCAGAAATTAACGTGCGACTAGTCAAATATTTAGTATATGGCAACAATACATTTACTATATTTGACATTATTTAATTAGTAAGTATCCAAAAGTATTTTGGAAACTATGATAGGCCTACATTTTTTCATGATTTTTTGATGAATAAAAAATTCAAAAGAAAAGCATTTATTTAAAAACGAAATATTTTGTAACATTACACATGTTTTAATGTCACCTTTGATAACTTTAATGCATCCTTACTGAAAAAAAATTCTGACTAGCCAAGTAAACCAACACATTTTTGAACGGCAGTGTACATTCAGTAGGTTATTATTTATTGCAATATAAACACTGTCAGATCAACAAGGTATCTCTTCATTTACCAGTCGAAGACGGAGCAACTTTCTGCTTTTATGTTTACTCCGTGCACTGTCAAGGTCTTCATCGTATTTATCGGTCTTTGCAGCAATTATTTTACCGCAAATACTGCATCGCGCGATGTTGGCATCGAGTCTGGAGAAATGTACCCACACTTTTGATCGACTTTTCCACATCTTTAAGGTAGCCTATTATGTGTGTGTCCTCGCGTCTCATAATAATATGTACGCACGCGGAGAGTTTGTGTGTGTGCTCGCGTCTCATATGAATATGTGCGCGGAGAGTTTGTGTGTGTGTGCTCGCGTCTCATATGAATATGTGCGCGGAGAGTTTGTGTGTGTGTGCTCGCGTCTCATATGAATATGTGCGCGGAGAGTTTGTGTGTGTGTCCTCGCGTCTCATACAAGTATGCGCGTCGAGTTTGTGCGTGCGCGCGCGTCTCATATGAGTACGTGCGCGGTATCGAAATCTGGAACCGAACAACATGGCATTTTTCGATACTCGATAGTATCGAGGCAATTCGGTCGATACCTAAAAACTATCGAGACTCGGTACCCAGCCCTAGAAAAGACCAGGTATAAATGCCCTCCGAAACGCATTCGAGACGGATTTGAATCCGATCGCTCAAACCACTTCAGGGGAGGTCTGGGCCACATTCCAGACAAAACTGAACAAGTGTAAATGCATCTGGTTGTTGAAACCACATATGTAAATTGTACTCCTCCCAAAAAATGCAATAAAATAAAAATAAACGTGAGAGCGTGTGATAAGCTTTATGTCATGTTATAGCCAGCGCTACTGCAACACGCATCACTGCAGATCAGCCAACGAGCAAACTATTTGAAGAATTGAAGATAGGATTTAAATCCGTTTTGCAAAAACGCATTTATGCGACCACACCAGGTGTAAATGGAATCGTTTTGATAAATCAGATAGCTATCCGATCTGAGAAAACGCATGAAGTGGCCAGGTGTAAACAGCCCTAATGTAGCACGCGTTATTTGTGTTTGTTTTCAGACACGATAGCCTAACAGTTGTTTTATACTTGTCCTTATGCGATATCACAATTTTTGATCGTGGATGATTTAATATCTCCACGATCTGCTTTTGAAGAAATGTGGTAATATCGCTATCACACACACTACAGCGCACATTCTATCAGCTGCAGTTCTGGCGCCTCAGTCCCAAACTCGACGTAGGCTACATCGACGTAGGACACACTCACAGGACACTGCTTGTGATTCGCAATCACAAAAGTTTATTATTTGCTCGTGGTAAACATTTCATTGGCGTTCTGTTCTGACATGATGCACTTTTTCTGAGCGCGCGCGCACTGTCAAACAGCGCCAAACTGGACTTGATCTTTCGCGTCTGATTTTTGTTGGGTCAGACCCATCTGCTAGCTATGGGGGGACCGAGACTGAGAGAGCTACATGGAAAAATATGCACAAAACAAGCCACTTTGAAAGTTTGTTGTTTTCATGAATACAAAAGTTGGGTGACCCTCCCCCTTGACTAAAAAAAGTTGGATGACCCTCCCCTCAACAAAGAATAAAAAGGCATGACCCTCCCCTATTTTCCTCCGGTGGCCCATTCCATAAATACCGAACGGTCCCTTACCTTCCTTTTGATTTGATCTTTCCAATATAGCGTTTGGGCTCTGAGCAGCGTCTTTGACCAGATTGATTCGCCGAGACAACTCACCCCGGTCCTGGTGGACTACCTGAAGCGGAGCCACACCAACGGTAGGTCCAGTGGAGGCGGCCCTTTGCTCTTCATCTCATGTGCTAGAAGACACAGCGCTGCTCTGTGTCGGTCAACATCTGTCTCTCCTAACGAGTCTTTCCTGCGCGCTGTCATTTTAGGCTCCAGCTGTGGGTCCAACACCGGCAGCCTCAGCACTTGGCTCGGGCAAAGCTTTGGCAAGTTCTCCATCTACGTGGATTACCAAGACCTGCTCGTGCTCAACGAGGGCTTTGGCAGCGTGAGTGGCCCGCCGCGCTATGCAGCCGTTCCCGTGAACGTTTTTGTGCGAGCATGTTGTTTTTTCAAACGTTGTTGTTGATTTTATCCCCTGCAGTTTGAGGCGCTGGACATTCTGAGCGCTTCTCAGGTCGCTCAACTGACACTGACATCCGGCGCGCTGAACAACGTAGGCCTGATCAGCTTGGTCCTTGACCGCCTGGACGGCGCCAACGCTTTCCTGGACATTGACAAGTTCTTGACAGTACTCAGCGGGACATCGCAGGTATGTTCTCATCACTGAGGTGGCAAGCCTGAAAAAGTGTTATTCTCTGTGTGGCAAAAAAAAAGAGCCCCCAAAGGCTTTCGGGACGCAACGTCTGATGGGAATGTCCCTTTCTGTTTGTTTGTCATTTCCTCTAGGCCTTGAACATCGATCCTGTGGTGAGGGACATCATGATGAATCGAGCCTTCTCCATCATCAGCCTTCATTTTGAAGGCTTTGAAACCAACGACTGGGTTTCCTGGTTCACTGTGAAACTGACTCCTCTCCTGCCCAGCTTGACTGCAGGGATGCTACAGACAACAACATCATACGCAGACTGCGACGCATACCACGTCATGTACGTAGTGCTCCCCAAACGCTGGGCAGCTCTGTGAAGCGGGCCTCATGGCATTGTCATTGAAAGCGCGAGGGCATTTTACTCTAGATAGTTTAGTGAGTGATGGTCGAAAAGACGTTACAGAGGCATCACCCTTACCTTCCTTTTGATTTGATCTTTCCAATATAGCGTTGGGGCTCTGAGCAGCGTCTTTGACCAGATTGATTCGCCGAGACAACTCACCCCGGTCCTGGTGGACTACCTGAAGCGGAGCCACACCAACGGTAGGTCCAGTGGAGGCGGCCCTTTGCTCTTCATCTCATGTGCTAGAAGACACAGCGCTGCTCTGTGTCGGTCAACATCTGTCTCTCCTAACGAGTTTTTCCTGCGCGCTGTCATTTTAGGCTCCAGCTGTGGGTCCAACACCGGCAGCCTCAGCACTTGGCTCGGGCAAAGCTTTGGCAAGTTCTCCATCTACGTGGATTACCAAGACCTGCTCGTGCTCAACGAGGGCTTTGGCAGCGTGAGTGGCCCGCCGCGCTATGCAGCCGTTCCCGTGAACGTTTTTGTGCAAGCATGTTGTTTTTACAAACGTTGTTGTTGATTTTATCACCTGCAGTTTGAGGCGCTGGACATTCTGAGCGCTTCTCAGGTCGCTCAACTGACACTGACATCCGGCGCGTTGAATAACGTAGGCCTGATCAGCTTGGTCCTTGACCGCCTGGACGGCGCCAACGCTTTCCTGGACATTGACAAGTTCTTGACAGTACTCAGAGGGACATCGCAGGTATGTTCTCATCACTGAGGTGGCAAGCCTGAAGAAGTGTTATTCTCTGTGTGGCAAAAAAAAAGAGCCCCCAAAGGCTTTCGGGACGCAACGTCTGATGGGAATGTCCCTTTCTGTTTGTTTGTCATTTCCTCTAGGCCTTGAACATCGATCCTGTGGTGAGGGACATCATGATGAATCGAGCCTTCTCCATCATCAGCCTTCATTTTGAAGGCTTTGAAACCAACGACTGGGTTTCCTGGTTCACTGTGAAACTGACTCCTCTCCTGCCCAGCTTGACTGCAGGGATGCTACAGACAACAACATCATACGCAGACTGCGACGCATACCACGTCATGTACGTAGTGCTCCCCAAACGCTGGGCAGCTCTGTGAAGCGGGCCTCATGGCATTGTCATTGAAAGCGCGAGGGCATTTTACTCTAGCTAGTTTAGTGAGTGATGGTCGAAAAGACGTTACAGAGGCATCACCCTTACCTTCCTTTTGATTTGATCTTTCCAATATAGCGTTGGGGCTCTGAGCAGCGTCTTTGACCAGATTGATTCGCCGAGACAACTCACCCCGGTCCTGGTGGACTACCTGAAGCGGAGCCACACCAACGGTAGGTCCAGTGGAGGCGGCCCTTTGCTCTTCATCTCATGTGCTAGAAGACACAGCGCTGCTCTGTGTCGGTCAACATCTGTCTCTCCTAACGAGTCTTTCCTGCGCGCTGTCATTTTAGGCTCCAGCTGTGGGTCCAACACCGGCAGCCTCAGCACTTGGCTCGGGCAAAGCTTTGGCAAGTTCTCCATCTACGTGGATTACCAAGACCTGCTCGTGCTCAACGAGGGCTTTGGCAGCGTGAGTGGCCCGCCGCGCTATGCAGCCGTTCCCGTGAACGTTTTTGTGCAAGCATGTTGTTTTTTCAAACGTTGTTTTTGATTTTATCCCCTGCAGTTTGAGGCGCTGGACATTCTGAGCGCTTCTCAGGTCGCTCAACTGACACTGACATCCGGCGCGTTGAATAACGTAGGCCTGATCAGCTTGGTCCTTGACCGCCTGGACGGCGCCAACGCTTTCCTGGACATTGACAAGTTCTTGACAGTACTCAGAGGGACATCGCAGGTATGTTCTCATCACTGAGGTGGCAAGCCTGAAGAAGTGTTATTCTCTGTGTGGCAAAAAAAAAGAGCCCCCAAAGGCTTTCGGGACGCAACGTCTGATGGGAATGTCCCTTTCTGTTTGTTTGTCATTTCCTCTAGGCCTTGAACATCGATCCTGTGGTGAGGGACATCATGATGAATCGAGCCTTCTCCATCATCAGCCTTCATTTTGAAGGCTTTGAAACCAACGACTGGGTTTCCTGGTTCACTGTGAAACTGACTCCTCTCCTGCCCAGCTTGACTGCAGGGATGCTACAGACAACAACGTCATACGCAGACTGCGACGCATACCACGTCATGTACGTAGTGCTCCCCAAACGCTGGGCAGCTCTGTGAAGCGGGCCTCATGGCATTGTCATTGAAAGTGCGAGGGCATTTTACTCTAGCTAGTTTAGTGAGTGATGGTCGAAAAGACGTTACAGAGGCATCACCCTTACCTTCCTTTTGATTTGATCTTTCCAATATAGCGTTGGGGCTCTGAGCAGCGTCTTTGACCAGATTGATTCGCCGAGACAACTCACCCCGGTCCTGGTGGACTACCTGAAGCGGAGCCACACCAACGGTAGGTCCAGTGGAGGCGGCCCTTTGCTCTTCATCTCATGTGCTAGAAGATACAGCGCTGCTCTGTGTCGGTCAACATCTGTCTCTCCTAACGAGTCTTTCCTGCGCGCTGTCATTTTAGGCTCCAGCTGTGGGTCCAACACCGGCAGCCTCAGCACTTGGCTCGGGCAAAGCTTTGGCAAGTTCTCCATCTACGTGGATTACCAAGACCTGCTCGTGCTCAACGAGGGCTTTGGCAGCGTGAGTGGCCCGCCGCGCTATGCAGCCGTTCCCGTGAACGTTTTTGTGCAAGCATGTTGTTTTTTCAAACGTTGTTGTTGATTTTATCCCCTGCAGTTTGAGGCGCTGGACATTCTGAGCGCTTCTCAGGTCGCTCAACTGACACTGACATCCGGCGCGCTGAACAACGTAGGCCTGATCAGCTTGGTCCTTGACCGCCTGGACGGCGCCAACGCTTTCCTGGACATTGACAAGTTCTTGACAGTACTCAGCGGGACATCGCAGGTATGTTCTCATCACTGAGGTGGCAAGCCTGAAAAAGTGTTATTCTCTGTGTGGCAAAAAAAAAGAGCCCCCAAAGGCTTTCGGGACGCAACGTCTGATGGGAATGTCCCTTTCTGTTTGTTTGTCATTTCCTCTAGGCCTTGAACATCGATCCTGTGGTGAGGGACATCATGATGAATCGAGCCTTCTCCATCATCAGCCTTCACTTTGAAGGCTTTGAAACCAACGACTGGGTTTCCTGGTTCACCTTGAAACTGACTCCTCTCCTGCCCAGCTTGACTGCAGGGATGCTACAGACAACAACATCATACGCAGACTGCGACGCATACCACGTCATGTACGTAGTGCTCCCCAAACGATTCGCAGCTCTATGAAGCGGGCCTCATTGCATTGTCATTGAAAGCGCGAGGGCATTTTACTCTAGCTAGTTTAGTGAGTGATGGTCGAAAAGACGTTACAGAGGCATCACCCTTACCTTCCTTTTGATTTGATCTTTCCAATATAGCGTTGGGGCTCTGAGCAGCGTCTTTGACCAGATTGATTCGCCGAGACAACTCACCCCGGTCCTGGTGGACTACCTGAAGCGGAGCCACACCAACGGTAGGTCCAGTGGAGGCGGCCCTTTGCTCTTCATCTCATGTGCTAGAAGACACAGCGCTGCTCTGTGTCGGTCAACATCTGTCTCTCCTAACGAGTTTTTCCTGCGCGCTGTCATTTTAGGCTCCACCTGTGGGTCCAACACCGGCAGCCTCAGCACTTGGCTCGGGCAAAGCTTTGGCAAGTTCTCCATCTACGTGGATTACCAAGACCTGCTCGTGCTCAACGAGGGCTTTGGCAGCGTGAGTGGCCCGCCGCGCTATGCAGCCGTTCCCGTGAACGTTTTTGTGCAAGCATGTTGTTTTTACAAACGTTGTTGTTGATTTTATCCCCTGCAGTTTGAGGCGCTGGACATTCTGAGCGCTTCTCAGGTCGCTCAACTGACACTGACATCCGGCGCGTTGAATAACGTAGGCCTGATCAGCTTGGTCCTTGACCGCCTGGACGGCGCCAACGCTTTCCTGGACATTGACAAGTTCTTGACAGTACTCAGTGGGACATCGCAGGTATGTTCTCATCACTGAGGTGGCAAGCCTGAAGAAGTGTTATTCTCTGTGTGGCAAAAAAAAAGAGCCCCCAAAGGCTTTCGGGACGCAACGTCTGATGGGAATGTCCCTTTCTGTTTGTTTGTCATTTCCTCTAGGCCTTGAACATCGATCCTGTGGTGAGGGACATCATGATGAATCGAGCCTTCTCCATCATCAGCCTTCACTTTGAAGGCTTTGAAACCAACGACTGGGTTTCCTGGTTCACTGTGAAACTGACTCCTCTCCTGCCCAGCTTGACTGCAGGGATGCTACAGACAACAACATCATACGCAGACTGCGACGCATACCACGTCATGTACGTAGTGCTCCCCAAACGCTGGGCAGCTCTGTGAAGCGGGCCTCATGGCATTGTCATTGAAAGCGCGAGGGCATTTTACTCTAGCTAGTTTAGTGAGTGATGGTCGAAAAGACGTTACAGAGGCATCACCCTTACCTTCCTTTTGATTTGATCTTTCCAATATAGCGTTTGGGCTCTGAGCAGCGTCTTTGACCAGATTGATTCGCCGAGACAACTCACCCCGGTCCTGGTGGACTACCTGAAGCGGAGCCACACCAACGGTAGGTCCAGTGGAGGCGGCCCTTTGCTCTTCATCTCATGTGCTAGAAGACACAGCGCTGCTCTGTGTCGGTCAACATCTGTCTCTCCTAACGAGTTTTTCCTGCGCGCTGTCATTTTAGGCTCCAGCTGTGGGTCCAACACCGGCAGCCTCAGCACTTGGCTCGGGCAAAGCTTTGGCAAGTTCTCCATCTACGTGGATTACCAAGACCTGCTCATGCTCAACGAGGGCTTTGGCAGCGTGAGTGGCCCGCCGCGCTATGCAGCCGTTCCCGTGAACGTTTTTGTGCAAGCATGTTGTTTTTACAAACGTTGTTGTTGATTTTATCCCCTGCAGTTTGAGGCGCTGGACATTCTGAGCGCTTCTCAGGTCGCTCAACTGACACTGACATCCGGCGCGCTGAACAACGTAGGCCTGATCAGCTTGGTCCTTGACCGCCTGGACGGCGCCAACGCTTTCCTGGACATTGACAAGTTCTTGACAGTACTCAGCGGGACATCGCAGGTATGTTCTCATCACTGAGGTGGCAAGCCTGAAAAAGTGTTATTCTCTGTGTGGCAAAAAAAAAGAGCCCCTCAAAGGCTTTCGGGACGCAACGTCTGATGGGAATGTCCCTTTCTGTTTGTTTGTCATTTCCTCTAGGCCTTGAACATCGATCCTGTGGTGAGGGACATCATGATGAATCGAGCCTTCTCCATCATCAGCCTTCATTTTGAAGGCTTTGAAACCAACGACTGGGTTTCCTGGTTCACTGTGAAACTGACTCCTCTCCTGCCCAGCTTGACTGCAGGGATGCTACAGACAACAACATCATACGCAGACTGCGACGCATACCACGTCATGTACGTAGTGCTCCCCAAACGCTGGGCAGCTCTGTGAAGCGGGCCTCATGGCATTGTCATTGAAAGCGCGAGGGCATTTTACTCTAGCTAGTTTAGTGAGTGATGGTCGAAAAGACGTTACAGAGGCATCACCCTTACCTTCCTTTTGATTTGATCTTTCCAATATAGCGTTGGGGCTCTGAGCAGCGTCTTTGACCAGATTGATTCGCCGAGACAACTCACCCCGGTCCTGGTGGACTACCTGAAGCGGAGCCACACCAACGGTAGGTCCAGTGGAGGCGGCCCTTTGCTCTTCATCTCATGTGCTAGAAGACACAGCGCTGCTCTGTGTCGGTCAACATCTGTCTCTCCTAACGAGTTTTTCCTGCGCGCTGTCATTTTAGGCTCCAGCTGTGGGTCCAACACCGGCAGCCTCAGCACTTGGCTCGGGCAAAGCTTTGGCAAGTTCTCCATCTACGTGGATTACCAAGACCTGCTCGTGCTCAACGAGGGCTTTGGCAGCGTGAGTGGCCCGCCGCGCTATGCAGCCGTTCCCGTGAACGTTTTTGTGCAAGCATGTTGTTTTTACAAACGTTGTTGTTGATTTTATCCCCTGCAGTTTGAGGCGCTGGACATTCTGAGCGCTTCTCAGGTCGCTCAACTGACACTGACATCCGGCGCGCTGAACAACGTAGGCCTGATCAGCTTGGTCCTTGACCGCCTGGACGGCGCCAACGCTTTCCTGGACATTGACAAGTTCTTGACAGTACTCAGCGGGACATCGCAGGTATGTTCTCATCACTGAGGTTGCAAGCCTGAAGAAGTGTTATTCTCTGTGTGGCAAAAAAAAAGAGCCCCCAAAGGCTTTCGGGACGCAACGTCTGATGGGAATGTCCCTTTCTGTTTGTTTGTCATTTCCTCTAGGCCTTGAACATCGATCCTGTGGTGAGGGACATCATGATGAATCGAGCCTTCTCCATCATCAGCCTTCATTTTGAAGGCTTTGAAACCAACGACTGGGTTTCCTGGTTCACCTTGAAACTGACTCCTCTCCTGCCCAGCTTGACTGCAGGGATGCTACAGACAACAACATCATACGCAGACTGCGACGCATACCACGTCATGTACGTAGTGCTCCCCAAACGCTGGGCAGCTCTTTGAAGCGGGCCTCATGGCATTGTCATTGAAAGCGCGAGGGCATTTTACTCTAGCTAGTTTAGTGAGTGATGGTCGAAAAGACGTTACAGAGGCATCACCCTTACCTTCCTTTTGATTTGATCTTTCCAATATAGCGTTGGGGCTCTGAGCAGCGTCTTTGACCAGATTGATTCGCCGAGACAACTCACCCCGGTCCTGGTGGACTACCTGAAGCGGAGCCACACCAACGGTAGGTCCAGTGGAGGCGGCCCTTTGCTCTTCATCTCATGTGCTAGAAGACACAGCGCTGCTCTGTGTCGGTCAACATCTGTCTCTCCTAACGAGTCTTTCCTGCGCGCTGTCATTTTAGGCTCCAGCTGTGGGTCCAACACCGGCAGCCTCAGCACTTGGCTCGGGCAAAGCTTTGGCAAGTTCTCCATCTACGTGGATTACCAAGACCTGCTCGTGCTCAACGAGGGCTTTGGCAGCGTGAGTGGCCCGCCGCGCTATGCAGCCGTTCCCGTGAACATTTTTGTGCAAGCATGTTGTTTTTTCAAACGTTGTTGTTGATTTTATCCCCTGCAGTTTGAGGCGCTGGACATTCTGAGCGCTTCTCAGGTCGCTCAACTGACACTGACATCCGGCGCGCTGAACAACGTAGGCCTGATCAGCTTGGTCCTTGACCGCCTGGACGGCGCCAACGCTTTCCTGGACATTGACAAGTTCTTGACAGTACTCAGCGGGACATCGCAGGTATGTTCTCATCACTGAGGTGGCAAGCCTGAAAAAGTGTTATTCTCTGTGGCAAAAAAACAGAGCCCCCAAAGGCTTTCGGGACGCAACGTCTGATGGGAATGTCCCTTTCTGTTTGTTTGTCATTTCCTCTAGGCCTTGAACATCGATCCTGTGGTGAGGGACATCATGATGAATCGAGCCTTCTCCATCATCAGCCTTCACTTTGAAGGCTTTGAAACCAACGACTGGGTTTCCTGGTTCACCTTGAAACTGACTCCTCTCCTGCCCAGCTTGACTGCAGGGATGCTACAGACAACAACATCATACGCAGACTGCGACGCATACCACGTCATGTACGTAGTGCTCCCCAAACGAATTCGCAGCTCTGTGAAGCGGGCCTCATTGCATTGTCATTGAAAGCGCGAGGGCATTTTACTCTAGCTAGTTTAGTGAGTGATGGTCGAAAAGACGTTACAGAGGCATCACCCTTACCTTCCTTTTGATTTGATCTTTCCAATATAGCGTTGGGGCTCTGAGCAGCGTCTTTGACCAGATTGATTCGCCGAGACAACTCACCCCGGTCCTGGTGGACTACCTGAAGCGGAGCCACACCAACGGTAGGTCCAGTGGAGGCGGCCCTTTGCTCTTCATCTCATGTGCTAGAAGACACAGCGCTGCTCTGTGTCGGTCAACATCTGTCTCTCCTAACGAGTTTTTCCTGCGCGCTGTCATTTTAGGCTCCAGCTGTGGGTCCAACACCGGCAGCCTCAGCACTTGGCTCGGGCAAAGCTTTGGCAAGTTCTCCATCTACGTGGATTACCAAGACCTGCTCGTGCTCAACGAGGGCTTTGGCAGCGTGAGTGGCCCGCCGCGCTATGCAGCCGTTCCCGTGAACGTTTTTGTGCAAGCATGTTGTTTTTACAAACGTTGTTGTTGATTTTATCCCCTGCAGTTTGAGGCGCTGGACATTCTGAGCGCTTCTCAGGTCGCTCAACTGACACTGACATCCGGCGCGCTGAACAACGTAGGCCTGATCAGCTTGGTCCTTGACCGCCTGGACGGCGCCAACGCTTTCCTGGACATTGACAAGTTCTTGACAGTACTCAGCGGGACATCGCAGGTATGTTCTCATCACTGAGGTGGCAAGCCTGAAGAAGTGTTATTCTCTGTGTGGCAAAAAAAAGAGCCCCCAAAGGCTTTCGGGACGCAACGTCTGATGGGAATGTCCCTTTCTGTTTGTTTGTCATATCCTCTAGGCCTTGAACATCGATCCTGTGGTGAGGGACATCATGATGAATCAAGCCTTCTCCATCATCAGCCTTCATTTTGAAGGCTTTGAAACCAACGACTGGGTTTCCTGGTTCACTGTGAAACTGACTCCTCTCCTGCCCAGCTTGACTGCAGGGATGCTACAGACAACAACATCATACGCAGACTGCGACGCATACCACGTCATGTACGTAGTGCTCCCCAAACGCTGGGCAGCTCTGTGAAGCGGGCCTCATGGCATTGTCATTGAAAGCGCGAGGGCATTTTACTCTAGCTAGTTTAGTGAGTGATGGTCGAAAAGACGTTACAGAGGCATCACCCTTACCTTCCTTTTGATTTGATCTTTCCAATATAGCGTTGGGGCTCTGAGCAGCGTCTTTGACCAGATTGATTCGCCGAGACAACTCACCCCGGTCCTGGTGGACTACCTGAAGCGGAGCCACACCAACGGTAGGTCCAGTGGAGGCGGCCCTTTGCTCTTCATCTCATGTGCTAGAAGACACAGCGCTGCTCTGTGTCGGTCAACATCTGTCTCTCCTAACGAGTCTTTCCTGCGCGCTGTCATTTTAGGCTCCAGCTGTGGGTCCAACACCGGCAGCCTCAGCACTTGGCTCGGGCAAAGCTTTGGCAAGTTCTCCATCTACGTGGATTACCAAGACCTGCTCGTGCTCAACGAGGGCTTTGGCAGCGTGAGTGGCCCGCCGCGCTATGCAGCCGTTCCCGTGAACGTTTTTGTGCAAGCATGTTGTTTTTTCAAACGTTGTTGTTGATTTTATCCCCTGCAGTTTGAGGCGCTGGACATTCTGAGCGCTTCTCAGGTCGCTCAACTGACACTGACATCCGGCGCGCTGAACAACGTAGGCCTGATCAGCTTGGTCCTTGACCGCCTGGACGGCGCCAACGCTTTCCTGGACATTGACAAGTTCTTGACAGTACTCAGCGGGACATCGCAGGTATGTTCTCATCACTGAGGTGGCAAGCCTGAAAAAGTGTTATTCTCTGTGTGGCAAAAAAAAAGAGCCCCCAAAGGCTTTCGGGACGCAACGTCTGATGGGAATGTCCCTTTCTGTTTGTTTGTCATTTCCTCTAGGCCTTGAACATCGATCCTGTGGTGAGGGACATCATGATGAATCGAGCCTTCTCCATCATCAGCCTTCATTTTGAAGGCTTTGAAACCAACGACTGGGTTTCCTGGTTCACTGTGAAACTGACTCCTCTCCTGCCCAGCTTGACTGCAGGGATGCTACAGACAACAACATCATACGCAGACTGCGACGCATACCACGTCATGTACGTAGTGCTCCCCAAACGCTGGGCAGCTCTGTGAAGCGGGCCTCATTGCATTGTCATTGAAAGCGCGAGGGCATTTTACTCTAGCTAGTTTAGTGAGTGATGGTCGAAAAGACGTTACAAAGGCATCACCCTTACCTTCCTTTTGATTTGATCTTTCCAATATAGCGTTGGGGCTCTGAGCAGCGTCTTTGACCAGATTGATTCGCCGAGACAACTCACCCCGGTCCTGGTGGACTACCTGAAGCGGAGCCACACCAACGGTAGGTCCAGTGGAGGCGGCCCTTTGCTCTTCATCTCATGTGCTAGAAGACACAGCGCTGCTCTGTGTCGGTCAACATCTGTCTCTCCTAACGAGTTTTTCCTGCGCGCTGTCATTTTAGGCTCCACCTGTGGGTCCAACACCGGCAGCCTCAGCACTTGGCTCGGGCAAAGCTTTGGCAAGTTCTCCATCTACGTGGATTACCAAGACCTGCTCGTGCTCAACGAGGGCTTTGGCAGCGTGAGTGGCCCGCCGCGCTATGCAGCCGTTCCCGTGAACGTTTTTGTGCAAGCATGTTGTTTTTACAAACGTTGTTGTTGATTTTATCCCCTGCAGTTTGAGGCGCTGGACATTCTGAGCGCTTCTCAGGTCGCTCAACTGACACTGACATCCGGCGCGTTGAATAACGTAGGCCTGATCAGCTTGGTCCTTGACCGCCTGGACGGCGCCAACGCTTTCCTGGACATTGACAAGTTCTTGACAGTACTCAGCGGGACATCGCAGGTATGTTCTCATCACTGAGGTGGCAAGCCTGAAGAAGTGTTATTCTCTGTGTGGCAAAAAAAAAGAGCCCCCAAAGGCTTTCGGGACGCAACGTCTGATGGGAATGTCCCTTTCTGTTTGTTTGTCATTTCCTCTAGGCCTTGAACATCGATCCTGTGGTGAGGGACATCATGATGAATCGAGCCTTCTCCATCATCAGCCTTCATTTTGAAGGCTTTGAAACCAACGACTGGGTTTCCTGGTTCACTGTGAAACTGACTCCTCTCCTGCCCAGCTTGACTGCAGGGATGCTACAGACAACAACATCATACGCAGACTGCGACGCATACCACGTCATGTACGTAGTGCTCCCCAAACGCTGGGCAGCTCTGTGAAGCGGGCCTCATGGCATTGTCATTGAAAGCGCGAGGGCATTTTACTCTAGCTAGTTTAGTGAGTGATGGTCGAAAAGACGTTACAGAGGCATCACCCTTACCTTCCTTTTGATTTGATCTTTCCAATATAGCGTTGGGGCTCTGAGCAGCGTCTTTGACCAGATTGATTCGCCGAGACAACTCACCCCGGTCCTGGTGGACTACCTGAAGCGGAGCCACACCAACGGTAGGTCCAGTGGAGGCGGCCCTTTGCTCTTCATCTCATGTGCTAGAAGACACAGCGCTGCTCTGTGTCGGTCAACATCTGTCTCTCCTAACGAGTCTTTCCTGCGCGCTGTCATTTTAGGCTCCAGCTGTGGGTCCAACACCGGCAGCCTCAGCACTTGGCTCGGGCAAAGCTTTGGCAAGTTCTCCATCTACGTGGATTACCAAGACCTGCTCGTGCTCAACGAGGGCTTTGGCAGCGTGAGTGGCCCGCCGCGCTATGCAGCCATTCCCGTCAACGTTTTTGTGCAAGCATGTTGTTTTTACAAACGTTGTTGTTGATTTTATCCCCTGCAGTTTGAGGCGCTGGACATTCTGAGCGCTTCTCAGGTCGCTCAACTGACACTGACATCCGGCGCGCTGAACAACGTAGGCCTGATCAGCTTGGTCCTTGACCGCCTGGACGGCGCCAACGCTTTCCTGGACATTGACAAGTTCTTGACAGTACTCAGCGGGACATCGCAGGTATGTTCTCATCACTGAGGTGGCAAGCCTGAAAAAGTGTTATTCTCTGTGGCAAAAAAACAGAGCCCCCAAAGGCTTTCGGGACGCAACGTCTGATGGGAATGTCCCTTTCTGTTTGTTTGTCATTTCCTCTAGGCCTTGAACATCGATCCTGTGGTGAGGGACATCATGATGAATCGAGCCTTCTCCATCATCAGCCTTCACTTTGAAGGCTTTGAAACCAACGACTGGGTTTCCTGGTTCACCTTGAAACTGACTCCTCTCCTGCCCAGCTTGACTGCAGGGATGCTACAGACAACAACATCATACGCAGACTGCGACGCATACCACGTCATGTACGTAGTGCTCCCCAAACGATTCGCAGCTCTATGAAGCGGGCCTCATTGCATTGTCATTGAAAGCGCGAGGGCATTTTACTCTAGCTAGTTTAGTGAGTGATGGTCGAAAAGACGTTACAGAGGCATCACCCTTACCTTCCTTTTGATTTGATCTTTCCAATATAGCGTTGGGGCTCTGAGCAGCGTCTTTGACCAGATTGATTCGCCGAGACAACTCACCCCGGTCCTGGTGGACTACCTGAAGCGGAGCCACACCAACGGTAGGTCCAGTGGAGGCGGCCCTTTGCTCTTCATCTCATGTGCTAGAAGACACAGCGCTGCTCTGTGTCGGTCAACATCTGTCTCTCCTAACGAGTTTTTCCTGCGCGCTGTCATTTTAGGCTCCACCTGTGGGTCCAACACCGGCAGCCTCAGCACTTGGCTCGGGCAAAGCTTTGGCAAGTTCTCCATTTACGTGGATTACCAAGACCTGCTCGTGCTCAACGAGGGCTTTGGCAGCGTGAGTGGCCCGCCGCGCTATGCAGCCGTTCCCGTGAACGTTTTTGTGCAAGCATGTTGTTTTTACAAACGTTGTTGTTGATTTTATCCCCTGCAGTTTGAGGCGCTGGACATTCTGAGCGCTTCTCAGGTCGCTCAACTGACACTGACATCCGGCGCGTTGAATAACGTAGGCCTGATCAGCTTGGTCCTTGACCGCCTGGACGGCGCCAACGCTTTCCTGGACATTGACAAGTTCTTGACAGTACTCAGCGGGACATCGCAGGTATGTTCTCATCACTGAGGTGGCAAGCCTGAAGAAGTGTTATTCTCTGTGTGGCAAAAAAAAAGAGCCCCCAAAGGCTTTCGGGACGCAACGTCTGATGGGAATGTCCCTTTCTGTTTGTTTGTCATTTCCTCTAGGCCTTGAACATCGATCCTGTGGTGAGGGACATCATGATGAATCGAGCCTTCTCCATCATCAGCCTTCATTTTGAAGGCTTTGAAACCAACGACTGGGTTTCCTGGTTCACTGTGAAACTGACTCCTCTCCTGCCCAGCTTGACTGCAGGGATGCTACAGACAACAACATCATACGCAGACTGCGACGCATACCACGTCATGTACGTAGTGCTCCCCAAACGCTGGGCAGCTCTGTGAAGCGGGCCTCATGGCATTGTCATTGAAAGCGCGAGGGCATTTTACTCTAGCTAGTTTAGTGAGTGATGGTCGAAAAGACGTTACAGAGGCATCACCCTTACCTTCCTTTTGATTTGATCTTTCCAATATAGCGTTGGGGCTCTGAGCAGCGTCTTTGACCAGATTGATTCGCCGAGACAACTCACCCCGGTCCTGGTGGACTACCTGAAGCGGAGCCACACCAACGGTAGGTCCAGTGGAGGCGGCCCTTTGCTCTTCATCTCATGTGCTAGAAGATACAGCGCTGCTCTGTGTCGGTCAACATCTGTCTCTCCTAACGAGTCTTTCCTGCGCGCTGTCATTTTAGGCTCCAGCTGTGGGTCCAACACCGGCAGCCTCAGCACTTGGCTCGGGCAAAGCTTTGGCAAGTTCTCCATCTACGTGGATTACCAAGACCTGCTCGTGCTCAACGAGGGCTTTGGCAGCGTGAGTGGCCCGCCGCGCTATGCAGCCGTTCCCGTGAACGTTTTTGTGCAAGCATGTTGTTTTTTCAAACGTTGTTGTTGATTTTATCCCCTGCAGTTTGAGGCGCTGGACATTCTGAGCGCTTCTCAGGTCGCTCAACTGACACTGACATCCGGCGCGCTGAACAACGTAGGCCTGATCAGCTTGGTCCTTGACCGCCTGGACGGCGCCAACGCTTTCCTGGACATTGACAAGTTCTTGACAGTACTCAGCGGGACATCGCAGGTATGTTCTCATCACTGAGGTGGCAAGCCTGAAAAAGTGTTATTCTCTGTGTGGCAAAAAAAAAGAGCCCCCAAAGGCTTTCGGGACGCAACGTCTGATGGGAATGTCCCTTTCTGTTTGTTTGTCATTTCCTCTAGGCCTTGAACATCGATCCTGTGGTGAGGGAGATCATGATGAATCGAGCCTTCTCCATCATCAGCCTTCACTTTGAAGGCTTTGAAACCAACGACTGGGTTTCCTGGTTCACCTTGAAACTGACTCCTCTCCTTCCCAGCTTGACTGCAGGGATGCTACAGACAACAACATCATACGCAGACTGCGACGCATACCACGTCATGTACGTAGTGCTCCCCAAACGATTCGCAGCTCTATGAAGCGGGCCTCATTGCATTGTCATTGAAAGCGCGAGGGCATTTTACTCTAGCTAGTTTAGTGAGTGATGGTCGAAAAGACGTTACAGAGGCATCACCCTTACCTTCCTTTTGATTTGATCTTTCCAATATAGCGTTGGGGCTCTGAGCAGCGTCTTTGACCAGATTGATTCGCCGAGACAACTCACCCCGGTCCTGGTGGACTACCTGAAGCGGAGCCACACCAACGGTAGGTCCAGTGGAGGCGGCCCTTTGCTCTTCATCTCATGTGCTAGAAGACACAGCGCTGCTCTGTGTCGGTCAACATCTGTCTCTCCTAACGAGTTTTTCCTGCGCGCTGTCATTTTAGGCTCCAGCTGTGGGTCCAACACCGGCAGCCTCAGCACTTGGCTCGGGCAAAGCTTTGGCAAGTTCTCCATCTACGTGGATTACCAAGACCTGCTCGTGCTCAACGAGGGCTTTGGCAGCGTGAGTGGCCCGCCGCGCTATGCAGCCGTTCCCGTGAACGTTTTTGTGCAAGCATGTTGTTTTTACAAACGTTGTTGTTGATTTTATCCCCTGCAGTTTGAGGCGCTGGACATTCTGAGCGCTTCTCAGGTCGCTCAACTGACACTGACATCCGGCGCGCTGAACAACGTAGGCCTGATCAGCTTGGTCCTTGACCGCCTGGACGGCGCCAACGCTTTCCTGGACATTGACAAGTTCTTGACAGTACTCAGCGGGACATCGCAGGTATGTTCTCATCACTGAGGTGGCAAGCCTGAAGAAGTGTTATTCTCTGTGTGGCAAAAAAAAAGAGCCCCCAAAGGCTTTCGGGACGCAACGTCTGATGGGAATGTCCCTTTCTGTTTGTTTGTCATTTCCTCTAGGCCTTGAACATCGATCCTGTGGTGAGGGACATCATGATGAATCGAGCCTTCTCCATCATCAGCCTTCATTTTGAAGGCTTTGAAACCAACGACTGGGTTTCCTGGTTCACCTTGAAACTGACTCCTCTCCTGCCCAGCTTGACTGCAGGGATGCTACAGACAACAACATCATACGCAGACTGCGACGCATACCACGTCATGTACGTAGTGCTCCCCAAACGCTGGGCAGCTCTTTGAAGCGGGCCTCATGGCATTGTCATTGAAAGCGCGAGGGCATTTTACTCTAGCTAGTTTAGTGAGTGATGGTCGAAAAGACGTTACAGAGGCATCACCCTTACCTTCCTTTTGATTTGATCTTTCCAATATAGCGTTGGGGCTCTGAGCAGCGTCTTTGACCAGATTGATTCGCCGAGACAACTCACCCCGGTCCTGGTGGACTACCTGAAGCGGAGCCACACCAACGGTAGGTCCAGTGGAGGCGGCCCTTTGCTCTTCATCTCATGTGCTAGAAGACACAGCGCTGCTCTGTGTCGGTCAACATCTGTCTCTCCTAACGAGTTTTTCCTGCGCGCTGTCATTTTAGGCTCCAGCTGTGGGTCCAACACCGGCAGCCTCAGCACTTGGCTCGGGCAAAGCTTTGGCAAGTTCTCCATCTACGTGGATTACCAAGACCTGCTCGTGCTCAACGAGGGCTTTGGCAGCGTGAGTGGCCCGCCGCGCTATGCAGCCGTTCCCGTGAACATTTTTGTGCAAGCATGTTGTTTTTTCAAACGTTGTTGTTGATTTTATCCCCTGCAGTTTGAGGCGCTGGACATTCTGAGCGCTTCTCAGGTCGCTCAACTGACACTGACATCCGGCGCGCTGAACAACGTAGGCCTGATCAGCTTGGTCCTTGACCGCCTGGACGGCGCCAACGCTTTCCTGGACATTGACAAGTTCTTGACAGTACTCAGCGGGACATCGCAGGTATGTTCTCATCACTGAGGTGGCAAGCCTGAAAAAGTGTTATTCTCTGTGGCAAAAAAACAGAGCCCCCAAAGGCTTTCGGGACGCAACGTCTGATGGGAATGTCCCTTTCTGTTTGTTTGTCATTTCCTCTAGGCCTTGAACATCGATCCTGTGGTGAGGGACATCATGATGAATCGAGCCTTCTCCATCATAAGCCTTCACTTTGAAGGCTTTGAAACCAACGACTGGTTTTCCTGGTTCACCTTGAAACTGACTCCTCTCCTGCCCAGCTTGACTGCAGGGATGCTACAGACAACAACATCATACGCAGACTGCGACGCATACCACGTCATGTACGTAGTGCTCCCCAAACGAATTCGCAGCTCTGTGAAGCGGGCCTCATTGCATTGTCATTGAAAGCGCGAGGGCATTTTACTCTAGCTAGTTTAGTGAGTGATGGTCGAAAAGACGTTACAGAGGCATCACCCTTACCTTCCTTTTGATTTGATCTTTCCAATATAGCGTTGGGGCTCTGAGCAGCGTCTTTGACCAGATTGATTCGCCGAGACAACTCACCCCGGTCCTGGTGGACTACCTGAAGCGGAGCCACACCAACGGTAGGTCCAGTGGAGGCGGCCCTTTGCTCTTCATCTCATGTGCTAGAAGACACAGCGCTGCTCTGTGTCGGTCAACATCTGTCTCTCCTAACGAGTCTTTCCTGCGCGCTGTCATTTTAGGCTCCAGCTGTGGGTCCAACACCGGCAGCCTCAGCACTTGGCTCGGGCAAAGCTTTGGCAAGTTCTCCATCTACGTGGATTACCAAGACCTGCTCGTGCTCAACGAGGGCTTTGGCAGCGTGAGTGGCCCGCCGCGCTATGCAGCCGTTCCCGTGAACGTTTTTGTGCAAGCATGTTGTTTTTTCAAACGTTGTTGTTGATTTTATCCCCTGCAGTTTGAGGCGCTGGACATTCTGAGCGCTTCTCAGGTCGCTCAACTGACACTGACATCCGGCGCGCTGAACAACGTAGGCCTGATCAGCTTGGTCCTTGACCGCCTGGACGGCGCCAACGCTTTCCTGGACATTGACAAGTTCTTGACAGTACTCAGCGGGACATCGCAGGTATGTTCTCATCACTGAGGTGGCAAGCCTGAAAAAGTGTTATTCTCTGTGTGGCAAAAAAAAAGAGCCCCCAAAGGCTTTCGGGACGCAACGTCTGATGGGAATGTCCCTTTCTGTTTGTTTGTCATTTCCTCTAGGCCTTGAACATCGATCCTGTGGTGAGGGACATCATGATGAATCGAGCCTTCTCCATCATCAGCCTTCATTTTGAAGGCTTTGAAACCAACGACTGGGTTTCCTGGTTCACTGTGAAACTGACTCCTCTCCTGCCCAGCTTGACTGCAGGGATGCTACAGACAACAACATCATACGCAGACTGCGACGCATACCACGTCATGTACGTAGTGCTCCCCAAACGCTGGGCAGCTCTGTGAAGCGGGCCTCATTGCATTGTCATTGAAAGCGCGAGGGCATTTTACTCTAGCTAGTTTAGTGAGTGATGGTCGAAAAGACGTTACAAAGGCATCACCCTTACCTTCTTTTTGATTTGATCTTTCCAATATAGCGTTGGGGCTCTGAGCAGCGTCTTTGACCAGATTGATTCGCCGAGACATCTCACCCCGGTCCTGGTGGACTACCTGAAGCGGAGCCACACCAACGGTAGGTCCAGTGGAGGCGGCCCTTTGCTCTTCATCTCATGTGCTAGAAGACACAGCGCTGCTCTGTGTCGGTCAACATCTGTCTCTCCTAACGAGTCTTTCCTGCGCGCTGTCATTTTAGGCTCCAGCTGTGGGTCCAACACCGGCAGCCTCAGCACTTGGCTCGGGCAAAGCTTTGGCAAGTTCTCCATCTACGTGGATTACCAAGACCTGCTCGTGCTCAACGAGGGCTTTGGCAGCGTGAGTGGCCCGCCGCGCTATGCAGCCATTCCCGTCAACGTTTTTGTGCAAGCATGTTGTTTTTACAAACGTTGTTGTTGATTTTATCCCCTGCAGTTTGAGGCGCTGGACATTCTGAGCGCTTCTCAGGTCGCTCAACTGACACTGACATCCGGCGCGCTGAACAACGTAGGCCTGATCAGCTTGGTCCTTGACCGCCTGGACGGCGCCAACGCTTTCCTGGACATTGACAAGTTCTTGACAGTACTCAGCGGGACATCGCAGGTATGTTCTCATCACTGAGGTGGCAAGCCTGAAAAAGTGTTATTCTCTGTGGCAAAAAAACAGAGCCCCCAAAGGCTTTCGGGACGCAACGTCTGATGGGAATGTCCCTTTCTGTTTGTTTGTCATTTCCTCTAGGCCTTGAACATCGATCCTGTGGTGAGGGACATCATGATGAATCGAGCCTTCTCCATCATCAGCCTTCACTTTGAAGGCTTTGAAACCAACGACTGGGTTTCCTGGTTCACCTTGAAACTGACTTCTCTCCTGCCCAGCTTGACTGCAGGGATGCTACAGACAACAACATCATACGCAGACTGCGACGCATACCACGTCATGTACGTAGTGCTCCCCAAACGATTCGCAGCTCTATGAAGCGGGCCTCATTGCATTGTCATTGAAAGCGCGAGGGCATTTTACTCTAGCTAGTTTAGTGAGTGATGGTCGAAAAGACGTTACAGAGGCATCACCCTTACCTTCCTTTTGATTTGATCTTTCCAATATAGCGTTGGGGCTCTGAGCAGCGTCTTTGACCAGATTGATTCGCCGAGACAACTCACCCCGGTCCTGGTGGACTACCTGAAGCGGAGCCACACCAACGGTAGGTCCAGTGGAGGCGGCCCTTTGCTCTTCATCTCATGTGCTAGAAGACACAGCGCTGCTCTGTGTCGGTCAACATCTGTCTCTCCTAACGAGTTTTTCCTGCGCGCTGTCATTTTAGGCTCCACCTGTGGGTCCAACACCGGCAGCCTCAGCACTTGGCTCGGGCAAAGCTTTGGCAAGTTCTCCATCTACGTGGATTACCAAGACCTGCTCGTGCTCAACGAGGGCTTTGGCAGCGTGAGTGGCCCGCCGCGCTATGCAGCCGTTCCCGTGAACGTTTTTGTGCAAGCATGTTGTTTTTACAAACGTTGTTGTTGATTTTATCCCCTGCAGTTTGAGGCGCTGGACATTCTGAGCGCTTCTCAGGTCGCTCAACTGACACTGACATCCGGCGCGTTGAATAACGTAGGCCTGATCAGCTTGGTCCTTGACCGCCTGGACGGCGCCAACGCTTTCCTGGACATTGACAAGTTCTTGACAGTACTCAGCGGGACATCGCAGGTATGTTCTCATCACTGAGGTGGCAAGCCTGAAGAAGTGTTATTCTCTGTGTGGCAAAAAAAAAGAGCCCCCAAAGGCTTTCGGGACGCAACGTCTGATGGGAATGTCCCTTTCTGTTTGTTTGTCATTTCCTCTAGGCCTTGAACATCGATCCTGTGGTGAGGGACATCATGATGAATCGAGCCTTCTCCATCATCAGCCTTCATTTTGAAGGCTTTGAAACCAACGACTGGGTTTCCTGGTTCACTGTGAAACTGACTCCTCTCCTGCCCAGCTTGACTGCAGGGATGCTACAGACAACAACATCATACGCAGACTGCGACGCATACCACGTCATGTACGTAGTGCTCCCCAAACGCTGGGCAGCTCTGTGAAGCGGGCCTCATGGCATTGTCATTGAAAGCGCGAGGGCATTTTACTCTAGCTAGTTTAGTGAGTGATGGTCGAAAAGACGTTACAGAGGCATCACCCTTACCTTCCTTTTGATTTGATCTTTCCAATATAGCGTTGGGGCTCTGAGCAGCGTCTTTGACCAGATTGATTCGCCGAGACAACTCACCCCGGTCCTGGTGGACTACCTGAAGCGGAGCCACACCAACGGTAGGTCCAGTGGAGGCGGCCCTTTGCTCTTCATCTCATGTGCTAGAAGACACAGCGCTGCTCTGTGTCGGTCAACATCTGTCTCTCCTAACGAGTCTTTCCTGCGCGCTGTCATTTTAGGCTCCAGCTGTGGGTCCAACACCGGCAGCCTCAGCACTTGGCTCGGGCAAAGCTTTGGCAAGTTCTCCATCTACGTGGATTACCAAGACCTGCTCGTGCTCAACGAGGGCTTTGGCAGCGTGAGTGGCCCGCCGCGCTATGCAGCCATTCCCGTCAACGTTTTTGTGCAAGCATGTTGTTTTTACAAACGTTGTTGTTGATTTTATCCCCTGCAGTTTGAGGCGCTGGACATTCTGAGCGCTTCTCAGGTCGCTCAACTGACACTGACATCCGGCGCGCTGAACAACGTAGGCCTGATCAGCTTGGTCCTTGACCGCCTGGACGGCGCCAACGCTTTCCTGGACATTGACAAGTTCTTGACAGTACTCAGCGGGACATCGCAGGTATGTTCTCATCACTGAGGTGGCAAGCCTGAAAAAGTGTTATTCTCTGTGGCAAAAAAACAGAGCCCCCAAAGGCTTTCGGGACGCAACGTCTGATGGGAATGTCCCTTTCTGTTTGTTTGTCATTTCCTCTAGGCCTTGAACATCGATCCTGTGGTGAGGGACATCATGATGAATCGAGCCTTCTCCATCATCAGCCTTCACTTTGAAGGCTTTGAAACCAACGACTGGGTTTCCTGGTTCACCTTGAAACTGACTCCTCTCCTGCCCAGCTTGACTGCAGGGATGCTACAGACAACAACATCATACGCAGACTGCGACGCATACCACGTCATGTACGTAGTGCTCCCCAAACGATTCGCAGCTCTATGAAGCGGGCCTCATTGCATTGTCATTGAAAGCGCGAGGGCATTTTACTCTAGCTAGTTTAGTGAGTGATGGTCGAAAAGACGTTACAGAGGCATCACCCTTACCTTCCTTTTGATTTGATCTTTCCAATATAGCGTTGGGGCTCTGAGCAGCGTCTTTGACCAGATTGATTCGCCGAGACAACTCACCCCGGTCCTGGTGGACTACCTGAAGCGGAGCCACACCAACGGTAGGTCCAGTGGAGGCGGCCCTTTGCTCTTCATCTCATGTGCTAGAAGACACAGCGCTGCTCTGTGTCGGTCAACATCTGTCTCTCCTAACGAGTTTTTCCTGCGCGCTGTCATTTTAGGCTCCACCTGTGGGTCCAACACCGGCAGCCTCAGCACTTGGCTCGGGCAAAGCTTTGGCAAGTTCTCCATTTACGTGGATTACCAAGACCTGCTCGTGCTCAACGAGGGCTTTGGCAGCGTGAGTGGCCCGCCGCGCTATGCAGCCGTTCCCGTGAACGTTTTTGTGCAAGCATGTTGTTTTTACAAACGTTGTTGTTGATTTTATCCCCTGCAGTTTGAGGCGCTGGACATTCTGAGCGCTTCTCAGGTCGCTCAACTGACACTGACATCCGGCGCGTTGAATAACGTAGGCCTGATCAGCTTGGTCCTTGACCGCCTGGACGGCGCCAACGCTTTCCTGGACATTGACAAGTTCTTGACAGTACTCAGCGGGACATCGCAGGTATGTTCTCATCACTGAGGTGGCAAGCCTGAAGAAGTGTTATTCTCTGTGTGGCAAAAAAAAAGAGCCCCCAAAGGCTTTCGGGACGCAACGTCTGATGGGAATGTCCCTTTCTGTTTGTTTGTCATTTCCTCTAGGCCTTGAACATCGATCCTGTGGTGAGGGACATCATGATGAATCGAGCCTTCTCCATCATCAGCCTTCATTTTGAAGGCTTTGAAACCAACGACTGGGTTTCCTGGTTCACTGTGAAACTGACTCCTCTCCTGCCCAGCTTGACTGCAGGGATGCTACAGACAACAACATCATACGCAGACTGCGACGCATACCACGTCATGTACGTAGTGCTCCCCAAACGCTGGGCAGCTCTGTGAAGCGGGCCTCATGGCATTGTCATTGAAAGCGCGAGGGCATTTTACTCTAGCTAGTTTAGTGAGTGATGGTCGAAAAGACGTTACAGAGGCATCACCCTTACCTTCCTTTTGATTTGATCTTTCCAATATAGCGTTGGGGCTCTGAGCAGCGTCTTTGACCAGATTGATTCGCCGAGACAACTCACCCCGGTCCTGGTGGACTACCTGAAGCGGAGCCACACCAACGGTAGGTCCAGTGGAGGCGGCCCTTTGCTCTTCATCTCATGTGCTAGAAGATACAGCGCTGCTCTGTGTCGGTCAACATCTGTCTCTCCTAACGAGTCTTTCCTGCGCGCTGTCATTTTAGGCTCCAGCTGTGGGTCCAACACCGGCAGCCTCAGCACTTGGCTCGGGCAAAGCTTTGGCAAGTTCTCCATCTACGTGGATTACCAAGACCTGCTCGTGCTCAACGAGGGCTTTGGCAGCGTGAGTGGCCCGCCGCGCTATGCAGCCGTTCCCGTGAACGTTTTTGTGCAAGCATGTTGTTTTTTCAAACGTTGTTGTTGATTTTATCCCCTGCAGTTTGAGGCGCTGGACATTCTGAGCGCTTCTCAGGTCGCTCAACTGACACTGACATCCGGCGCGCTGAACAACGTAGGCCTGATCAGCTTGGTCCTTGACCGCCTGGACGGCGCCAACGCTTTCCTGGACATTGACAAGTTCTTGACAGTACTCAGCGGGACATCGCAGGTATGTTCTCATCACTGAGGTGGCAAGCCTGAAAAAGTGTTATTCTCTGTGTGGCAAAAAAAAAGAGCCCCCAAAGGCTTTCGGGACGCAACGTCTGATGGGAATGTCCCTTTCTGTTTGTTTGTCATTTCCTCTAGGCCTTGAACATCGATCCTGTGGTGAGGGACATCATGATGAATCGAGCCTTCTCCATCATCAGCCTTCACTTTGAAGGCTTTGAAACCAACGACTGGGTTTCCTGGTTCACCTTGAAACTGACTCCTCTCCTTCCCAGCTTGACTGCAGGGATGCTACAGACAACAACATCATACGCAGACTGCGACGCATACCACGTCATGTACGTAGTGCTCCCCAAACGATTCGCAGCTCTATGAAGCGGGCCTCATTGCATTGTCATTGAAAGCGCGAGGGCATTTTACTCTAGCTAGTTTAGTGAGTGATGGTCGAAAAGACGTTACAGAGGCATCACCCTTACCTTCCTTTTGATTTGATCTTTCCAATATAGCGTTGGGGCTCTGAGCAGCGTCTTTGACCAGATTGATTCGCCGAGACAACTCACCCCGGTCCTGGTGGACTACCTGAAGCGGAGCCACACCAACGGTAGGTCCAGTGGAGGCGGCCCTTTGCTCTTCATCTCATGTGCTAGAAGACACAGCGCTGCTCTGTGTCGGTCAACATCTGTCTCTCCTAACGAGTTTTTCCTGCGCGCTGTCATTTTAGGCTCCAGCTGTGGGTCCAACACCGGCAGCCTCAGCACTTGGCTCGGGCAAAGCTTTGGCAAGTTCTCCATCTACGTGGATTACCAAGACCTGCTCGTGCTCAACGAGGGCTTTGGCAGCGTGAGTGGCCCGCCGCGCTATGCAGCCGTTCCCGTGAACATTTTTGTGCAAGCATGTTGTTTTTTCAAACGTTGTTGTTGATTTTATCCCCTGCAGTTTGAGGCGCTGGACATTCTGAGCGCTTCTCAGGTCGCTCAACTGACACTGACATCCGGCGCGCTGAACAACGTAGGCCTGATCAGCTTGGTCCTTGACCGCCTGGACGGCGCCAACGCTTTCCTGGACATTGACAAGTTCTTGACAGTACTCAGCGGGACATCGCAGGTATGTTCTCATCACTGAGGTGGCAAGCCTGAAAAAGTGTTATTCTCTGTGGCAAAAAAACAGAGCCCCCAAAGGCTTTCGGGACGCAACGTCTGATGGGAATGTCCCTTTCTGTTTGTTTGTCATTTCCTCTAGGCCTTGAACATCGATCCTGTGGTGAGGGACATCATGATGAATCGAGCCTTCTCCATCATAAGCCTTCACTTTGAAGGCTTTGAAACCAACGACTGGTTTTCCTGGTTCACCTTGAAACTGACTCCTCTCCTGCCCAGCTTGACTGCAGGGATGCTACAGACAACAACATCATACGCAGACTGCGACGCATACCACGTCATGTACGTAGTGCTCCCCAAACGAATTCGCAGCTCTGTGAAGCGGGCCTCATTGCATTGTCATTGAAAGCGCGAGGGCATTTTACTCTAGCTAGTTTAGTGAGTGATGGTCGAAAAGACGTTACAGAGGCATCACCCTTACCTTCCTTTTGATTTGATCTTTCCAATATAGCGTTGGGGCTCTGAGCAGCGTCTTTGACCAGATTGATTCGCCGAGACAACTCACCCCGGTCCTGGTGGACTACCTGAAGCGGAGCCACACCAACGGTAGGTCCAGTGGAGGCGGCCCTTTGCTCTTCATCTCATGTGCTAGAAGACACAGCGCTGCTCTGTGTCGGTCAACATCTGTCTCTCCTAACGAGTCTTTCCTGCGCGCTGTCATTTTAGGCTCCAGCTGTGGGTCCAACACCGGCAGCCTCAGCACTTGGCTCGGGCAAAGCTTTGGCAAGTTCTCCATCTACGTGGATTACCAAGACCTGCTCGTGCTCAACGAGGGCTTTGGCAGCGTGAGTGGCCCGCCGCGCTATGCAGCCGTTCCCGTGAACGTTTTTGTGCAAGCATGTTGTTTTTTCAAACGTTGTTGTTGATTTTATCCCCTGCAGTTTGAGGCGCTGGACATTCTGAGCGCTTCTCAGGTCGCTCAACTGACACTGACATCCGGCGCGCTGAACAACGTAGGCCTGATCAGCTTGGTCCTTGACCGCCTGGACGGCGCCAACGCTTTCCTGGACATTGACAAGTTCTTGACAGTACTCAGCGGGACATCGCAGGTATGTTCTCATCACTGAGGTGGCAAGCCTGAAAAAGTGTTATTCTCTGTGTGGCAAAAAAAAAGAGCCCCCAAAGGCTTTCGGGACGCAACGTCTGATGGGAATGTCCCTTTCTGTTTGTTTGTCATTTCCTCTAGGCCTTGAACATCGATCCTGTGGTGAGGGACATCATGATGAATCGAGTCTTCTCCATCATCAGCCTTCATTTTGAAGGCTTTGAAACCAACGACTGGGTTTCCTGGTTCACTGTGAAACTGACTCCTCTCCTGCCCAGCTTGACTGCAGGGATGCTACAGACAACAACATCATACGCAGACTGCGACGCATACCACGTCATGTACGTAGTGCTCCCCAAACGCTGGCCAGCTCTGTGAAGCGGGCCTCATGGCATTGTCATTGAAAGCGCGAGGGCATTTTACTCTAGCTAGTTTAGTGAGTGATGGTCGAAAAGACGTTACAGAGGCATCACCCTTACCTTCCTTTTGATTTGATCTTTCCAATATAGCGTTGGGGCTCTGAGCAGCGTCTTTGACCAGATTGATTCGCCGAGACAACTCACCCCGGTCCTGGTGGACTACCTGAAGCGGAGCCACACCAACGGTAGGTCCAGTGGAGGCGGCCCTTTGCTCTTCATCTCATGTGCTAGAAGACACAGCGCTGCTCTGTGTCGGTCAACATCTGTCTCTCCTAACGAGTCTTTCCTGCGCGCTGTCATTTTAGGCTCCAGCTGTGGGTCCAACACCGGCAGCCTCAGCACTTGGCTCGGGCAAAGCTTTGGCAAGTTCTCCATCTACGTGGATTACCAAGACCTGCTCGTGCTCAACGAGGGCTTTGGCAGCGTGAGTGGCCCGCCGCGCTATGCAGCCGTTCCCGTGAACGTTTTTGTGCAAGCATGTTGTTTTTTCAAACGTTGTTGTTGATTTTATCCCCTGCAGTTTGAGGCGCTGGACATTCTGAGCGCTTCTCAGGTCGCTCAACTGACACTGACATCCGGCGCGCTGAACAACGTAGGCCTGATCAGCTTGGTCCTTGACCGCCTGGACGGCGCCAACGCTTTCCTGGACATTGACAAGTTCTTGACAGTACTCAGCGGGACATCGCAGGTATGTTCTCATCACTGAGGTGGCAAGCCTGAAAAAGTGTTATTCTCTGTGTGGCAAAAAAAAAGAGCCCCCAAAGGCTTTCGGGACGCAACGTCTGATGGGAATGTCCCTTTCTGTTTGTTTGTCATTTCCTCTAGGCCTTGAACATCGATCCTGTGGTGAGGGACATCATGATGAATCGAGCCTTCTCCATCATCAGCCTTCATTTTGAAGGCTTTGAAACCAACGACTGGGTTTCCTGGTTCACTGTGAAACTGACTCCTCTCCTGCCCAGCTTGACTGCAGGGATGCTACAGACAACAACATCATACGCAGACTGCGACGCATACCACGTCATGTACGTAGTGCTCCCCAAACGCTGGGCAGCTCTGTGAAGCGGGCCTCATTGCATTGTCATTGAAAGCGCGAGGGCATTTTACTCTAGCTAGTTTAGTGAGTGATGGTCGAAAAGACGTTACAAAGGCATCACCCTTACCTTCTTTTTGATTTGATCTTTCCAATATAGCGTTGGGGCTCTGAGCAGCGTCTTTGACCAGATTGATTCGCCGAGACATCTCACCCCGGTCCTGGTGGACTACCTGAAGCGGAGCCACACCAACGGTAGGTCCAGTGGAGGCGGCCCTTTGCTCTTCATCTCATGTGCTAGAAGACACAGCGCTGCTCTGTGTCGGTCAACATCTGTCTCTCCTAACGAGTCTTTCCTGCGCGCTGTCATTTTAGGCTCCAGCTGTGGGTCCAACACCGGCAGCCTCAGCACTTGGCTCGGGCAAAGCTTTGGCAAGTTCTCCATCTACGTGGATTACCAAGACCTGCTCGTGCTCAACGAGGGCTTTGGCAGCGTGAGTGGCCCGCCGCGCTATGCAGCCATTCCCGTCAACGTTTTTGTGCAAGCATGTTGTTTTTACAAACGTTGTTGTTGATTTTATCCCCTGCAGTTTGAGGCGCTGGACATTCTGAGCGCTTCTCAGGTCGCTCAACTGACACTGACATCCGGCGCGCTGAACAACGTAGGCCTGATCAGCTTGGTCCTTGACCGCCTGGACGGCGCCAACGCTTTCCTGGACATTGACAAGTTCTTGACAGTACTCAGCGGGACATCGCAGGTATGTTCTCATCACTGAGGTGGCAAGCCTGAAAAAGTGTTATTCTCTGTGGCAAAAAAACAGAGCCCCCAAAGGCTTTCGGGACGCAACGTCTGATGGGAATGTCCCTTTCTGTTTGTTTGTCATTTCCTCTAGGCCTTGAACATCGATCCTGTGGTGAGGGACATCATGATGAATCGAGCCTTCTCCATCATCAGCCTTCACTTTGAAGGCTTTGAAACCAACGACTGGGTTTCCTGGTTCACCTTGAAACTGACTTCTCTCCTGCCCAGCTTGACTGCAGGGATGCTACAGACAACAACATCATACGCAGACTGCGACGCATACCACGTCATGTACGTAGTGCTCCCCAAACGATTCGCAGCTCTATGAAGCGGGCCTCATTGCATTGTCATTGAAAGCGCGAGGGCATTTTACTCTAGCTAGTTTAGTGAGTGATGGTCGAAAAGACGTTACAGAGGCATCACCCTTACCTTCCTTTTGATTTGATCTTTCCAATATAGCGTTGGGGCTCTGAGCAGCGTCTTTGACCAGATTGATTCGCCGAGACAACTCACCCCGGTCCTGGTGGACTACCTGAAGCGGAGCCACACCAACGGTAGGTCCAGTGGAGGCGGCCCTTTGCTCTTCATCTCATGTGCTAGAAGACACAGCGCTGCTCTGTGTCGGTCAACATCTGTCTCTCCTAACGAGTCTTTCCTGCGCGCTGTCATTTTAGGCTCCAGCTGTGGGTCCAACACCGGCAGCCTCAGCACTTGGCTCGGGCAAAGCTTTGGCAAGTTCTCCATCTACGTGGATTACCAAGACCTGCTCGTGCTCAACGAGGGCTTTGGCAGCGTGAGTGGCCCGCCGCGCTATGCAGCCGTTCCCGTGAACGTTTTTGTGCAAGCATGTTGTTTTTACAAACGTTGTTGTTGATTTTATCCCCTGCAGTTTGAGGCGCTGGACATTCTGAGCGCTTCTCAGGTCGCTCAACTGACACTGACATCCGGCGCGTTGAATAACGTAGGCCTGATCAGCTTGGTCCTTGACCGCCTGGACGGCGCCAACGCTTTCCTGGACATTGACAAGTTCTTGACAGTACTCAGCGGGACATCGCAGGTATGTTCTCATCACTGAGGTGGCAAGCCTGAAGAAGTGTTATTCTCTGTGTGGCAAAAAAAAAGAGCCCCCAAAGGCTTTCGGGACGCAACGTCTGATGGGAATGTCCCTTTCTGTTTGTTTGTCATTTCCTCTAGGCCTTGAACATCGATCCTGTGGTGAGGGACATCATGATGAATCGAGCCTTCTCCATCATCAGCCTTCATTTTGAAGGCTTTGAAACCAACGACTGGGTTTCCTGGTTCACTGTGAAACTGACTCCTCTCCTGCCCAGCTTGACTGCAGGGATGCTACAGACAACAACATCATACGCAGACTGCGACGCATACCACGTCATGTACGTAGTGCTCCCCAAACGCTGGGCAGCTCTGTGAAGCGGGCCTCATGGCATTGTCATTGAAAGCGCGAGGGCATTTTACTCTAGCTAGTTTAGTGAGTGATGGTCGAAAAGACGTTACAGAGGCATCACCCTTACCTTCCTTTTGATTTGATCTTTCCAATATAGCGTTGGGGCTCTGAGCAGCGTCTTTGACCAGATTGATTCGCCGAGACAACTCACCCCGGTCCTGGTGGACTACCTGAAGCGGAGCCACACCAACGGTAGGTCCAGTGGAGGCGGCCCTTTGCTCTTCATCTCATGTGCTAGAAGACACAGCGCTGCTCTGTGTCGGTCAACATCTGTCTCTCCTAACGAGTCTTTCCTGCGCGCTGTCATTTTAGGCTCCAGCTGTGGGTCCAACACCGGCAGCCTCAGCACTTGGCTCGGGCAAAGCTTTGGCAAGTTCTCCATCTACGTGGATTACCAAGACCTGCTCGTGCTCAACGAGGGCTTTGGCAGCGTGAGTGGCCCGCCGCGCTATGCAGCCATTCCCGTCAACGTTTTTGTGCAAGCATGTTGTTTTTACAAACGTTGTTGTTGATTTTATCCCCTGCAGTTTGAGGCGCTGGACATTCTGAGCGCTTCTCAGGTCGCTCAACTGACACTGACATCCGGCGCGCTGAACAACGTAGGCCTGATCAGCTTGGTCCTTGACCGCCTGGACGGCGCCAACGCTTTCCTGGACATTGACAAGTTCTTGACAGTACTCAGCGGGACATCGCAGGTATGTTCTCATCACTGAGGTGGCAAGCCTGAAAAAGTGTTATTCTCTGTGGCAAAAAAACAGAGCCCCCAAAGGCTTTCGGGACGCAACGTCTGATGGGAATGTCCCTTTCTGTTTGTTTGTCATTTCCTCTAGGCCTTGAACATCGATCCTGTGGTGAGGGACATCATGATGAATCGAGCCTTCTCCATCATCAGCCTTCACTTTGAAGGCTTTGAAACCAACGACTGGGTTTCCTGGTTCACCTTGAAACTGACTCCTCTCCTGCCCAGCTTGACTGCAGGGATGCTACAGACAACAACATCATACGCAGACTGCGACGCATACCACGTCATGTACGTAGTGCTCCCCAAACGATTCGCAGCTCTATGAAGCGGGCCTCATTGCATTGTCATTGAAAGCGCGAGGGCATTTTACTCTAGCTAGTTTAGTGAGTGATGGTCGAAAAGACGTTACAGAGGCATCACCCTTACCTTCCTTTTGATTTGATCTTTCCAATATAGCGTTGGGGCTCTGAGCAGCGTCTTTGACCAGATTGATTCGCCGAGACAACTCACCCCGGTCCTGGTGGACTACCTGAAGCGGAGCCACACCAACGGTAGGTCCAGTGGAGGCGGCCCTTTGCTCTTCATCTCATGTGCTAGAAGACACAGCGCTGCTCTGTGTCGGTCAACATCTGTCTCTCCTAACGAGTTTTTCCTGCGCGCTGTCATTTTAGGCTCCACCTGTGGGTCCAACACCGGCAGCCTCAGCACTTGGCTCGGGCAAAGCTTTGGCAAGTTCTCCATTTACGTGGATTACCAAGACCTGCTCGTGCTCAACGAGGGCTTTGGCAGCGTGAGTGGCCCGCCGCGCTATGCAGCCGTTCCAGTGAACGTTTTTGTGCAAGCATGTTGTTTTTACAAACGTTGTTGTTGATTTTATCCCCTGCAGTTTGAGGCGCTGGACATTCTGAGCGCTTCTCAGGTCGCTCAACTGACACTGACATCCGGCGCGTTGAATAACGTAGGCCTGATCAGCTTGGTCCTTGACCGCCTGGACGGCGCCAACGCTTTCCTGGACATTGACAAGTTCTTGACAGTACTCAGC
The DNA here is from genome assembly GCF_949152265.1 of Phoxinus phoxinus. NCBI lineage: Eukaryota > Metazoa > Chordata > Actinopteri > Cypriniformes > Leuciscidae > Phoxinus > Phoxinus phoxinus. The sequence continues at coordinate 19,033 of NW_027639347.1, read as the reverse complement.
GGGACATCGCAGGTATGTTCTCATCACTGAGGTGGCAAGCCTGAAGAAGTGTTATTCTCTGTGTGGCAAAAAAAAAGAGCCCCCAAAGGCTTTCGGGACGCAACGTCTGATGGGAATGTCCCTTTCTGTTTGTTTGTCATTTCCTCTAGGCCTTGAACATCGATCCTGTGGTGAGGGACATCATGATGAATCGAGCCTTCTCCATCATCAGCCTTCATTTTGAAGGCTTTGAAACCAACGACTGGGTTTCCTGGTTCACTGTGAAACTGACTCCTCTCCTGCCCAGCTTGACTGCAGGGATGCTACAGACAACAACATCATACGCAGACTGCGACGCATACCACGTCATGTACGTAGTGCTCCCCAAACGCTGGGCAGCTCTGTGAAGCGGGCCTCATGGCATTGTCATTGAAAGCGCGAGGGCATTTTACTCTAGCTAGTTTAGTGAGTGATGGTCGAAAAGACGTTACAGAGGCATCACCCTTACCTTCCTTTTGATTTGATCTTTCCAATATAGCGTTGGGGCTCTGAGCAGCGTCTTTGACCAGATTGATTCGCCGAGACAACTCACCCCGGTCCTGGTGGACTACCTGAAGCGGAGCCACACCAACGGTAGGTCCAGTGGAGGCGGCCCTTTGCTCTTCATCTCATGTGCTAGAAGATACAGCGCTGCTCTGTGTCGGTCAACATCTGTCTCTCCTAACGAGTCTTTCCTGCGCGCTGTCATTTTAGGCTCCAGCTGTGGGTCCAACACCGGCAGCCTCAGCACTTGGCTCGGGCAAAGCTTTGGCAAGTTCTCCATCTACGTGGATTACCAAGACCTGCTCGTGCTCAACGAGGGCTTTGGCAGCGTGAGTGGCCCGCCGCGCTATGCAGCCGTTCCCGTGAACGTTTTTGTGCAAGCATGTTGTTTTTTCAAACGTTGTTGTTGATTTTATCCCCTGCAGTTTGAGGCGCTGGACATTCTGAGCGCTTCTCAGGTCGCTCAACTGACACTGACATCCGGCGCGCTGAACAACGTAGGCCTGATCAGCTTGGTCCTTGACCGCCTGGACGGCGCCAACGCTTTCCTGGACATTGACAAGTTCTTGACAGTACTCAGCGGGACATCGCAGGTATGTTCTCATCACTGAGGTGGCAAGCCTGAAAAAGTGTTATTCTCTGTGTGGCAAAAAAAAAGAGCCCCCAAAGGCTTTCGGGACGCAACGTCTGATGGGAATGTCCCTTTCTGTTTGTTTGTCATTTCCTCTAGGCCTTGAACATCGATCCTGTGGTGAGGGACATCATGATGAATCGAGTCTTCTCCATCATCAGCCTTCATTTTGAAGGCTTTGAAACCAACGACTGGGTTTCCTGGTTCACTGTGAAACTGACTCCTCTCCTGCCCAGCTTGACTGCAGGGATGCTACAGACAACAACATCATACGCAGACTGCGACGCATACCACGTCATGTACGTAGTGCTCCCCAAACGCTGGGCAGCTCTGTGAAGCGGGCCTCATTGCATTGTCATTGAAAGCGCGAGGGCATTTTACTCTAGCTAGTTTAGTGAGTGATGGTCGAAAAGACGTTACAAAGGCATCACCCTTACCTTCTTTTTGATTTGATCTTTCCAATATAGCGTTGGGGCTCTGAGCAGCGTCTTTGACCAGATTGATTCGCCGAGACATCTCACCCCGGTCCTGGTGGACTACCTGAAGCGGAGCCACACCAACGGTAGGTCCAGTGGAGGCGGCCCTTTGCTCTTCATCTCATGTGCTAGAAGACACAGCGCTGCTCTGTGTCGGTCAACATCTGTCTCTCCTAACGAGTCTTTCCTGCGCGCTGTCATTTTAGGCTCCAGCTGTGGGTCCAACACCGGCAGCCTCAGCACTTGGCTCGGGCAAAGCTTTGGCAAGTTCTCCATCTACGTGGATTACCAAGACCTGCTCGTGCTCAACGAGGGCTTTGGCAGCGTGAGTGGCCCGCCGCGCTATGCAGCCATTCCCGTCAACGTTTTTGTGCAAGCATGTTGTTTTTACAAACGTTGTTGTTGATTTTATCCCCTGCAGTTTGAGGCGCTGGACATTCTGAGCGCTTCTCAGGTCGCTCAACTGACACTGACATCCGGCGCGCTGAACAACGTAGGCCTGATCAGCTTGGTCCTTGACCGCCTGGACGGCGCCAACGCTTTCCTGGACATTGACAAGTTCTTGACAGTACTCAGCGGGACATCGCAGGTATGTTCTCATCACTGAGGTGGCAAGCCTGAAAAAGTGTTATTCTCTGTGGCAAAAAAACAGAGCCCCCAAAGGCTTTCGGGACGCAACGTCTGATGGGAATGTCCCTTTCTGTTTGTTTGTCATTTCCTCTAGGCCTTGAACATCGATCCTGTGGTGAGGGACATCATGATGAATCGAGCCTTCTCCATCATCAGCCTTCACTTTGAAGGCTTTGAAACCAACGACTGGGTTTCCTGGTTCACCTTGAAACTGACTCCTCTCCTGCCCAGCTTGACTGCAGGGATGCTACAGACAACAACATCATACGCAGACTGCGACGCATACCACGTCATGTACGTAGTGCTCCCCAAACGAATTCGCAGCTCTGTGAAGCGGGCCTCATTGCATTGTCATTGAAAGCGCGAGGGCATTTTACTCTAGCTAGTTTAGTGAGTGATGGTCGAAAAGACGTTACAGAGGCATCACCCTTACCTTCCTTTTGATTTGATCTTTCCAATATAGCGTTGGGGCTCTGAGCAGCGTCTTTGACCAGATTGATTCGCCGAGACAACTCACCCCGGTCCTGGTGGACTACCTGAAGCGGAGCCACACCAACGGTAGGTCCAGTGGAGGCGGCCCTTTGCTCTTCATCTCATGTGCTAGAAGACACAGCGCTGCTCTGTGTCGGTCAACATCTGTCTCTCCTAACGAGTCTTTCCTGCGCGCTGTCATTTTAGGCTCCAGCTGTGGGTCCAACACCGGCAGCCTCAGCACTTGGCTCGGGCAAAGCTTTGGCAAGTTCTCCATCTACGTGGATTACCAAGACCTGCTCGTGCTCAACGAGGGCTTTGGCAGCGTGAGTGGCCCGCCGCGCTATGCAGCCGTTCCCGTGAACGTTTTTGTGCAAGCATGTTGTTTTTTCAAACGTTGTTGTTGATTTTATCCCCTGCAGTTTGAGGCGCTGGACATTCTGAGCGCTTCTCAGGTCGCTCAACTGACACTGACATCCGGCGCGCTGAACAACGTAGGCCTGATCAGCTTGGTCCTTGACCGCCTGGACGGCGCCAACGCTTTCCTGGACATTGACAAGTTCTTGACAGTACTCAGCGGGACATCGCAGGTATGTTCTCATCACTGAGGTGGCAAGCCTGAAAAAGTGTTATTCTCTGTGTGGCAAAAAAAAAGAGCCCCCAAAGGCTTTCGGGACGCAACGTCTGATGGGAATGTCCCTTTCTGTTTGTTTGTCATTTCCTCTAGGCCTTGAACATCGATCCTGTGGTGAGGGACATCATGATGAATCGAGCCTTCTCCATCATCAGCCTTCATTTTGAAGGCTTTGAAACCAACGACTGGGTTTCCTGGTTCACTGTGAAACTGACTCCTCTCCTGCCCAGCTTGACTGCAGGGATGCTACAGACAACAACATCATACGCAGACTGCGACGCATACCACGTCATGTACGTAGTGCTCCCCAAACGCTGGGCAGCTCTGTGAAGCGGGCCTCATTGCATTGTCATTGAAAGCGCGAGGGCATTTTACTCTAGCTAGTTTAGTGAGTGATGGTCGAAAAGACGTTACAAAGGCATCACCCTTACCTTCTTTTTGATTTGATCTTTCCAATATAGCGTTGGGGCTCTGAGCAGCGTCTTTGACCAGATTGATTCGCCGAGACATCTCACCCCGGTCCTGGTGGACTACCTGAAGCGGAGCCACACCAACGGTAGGTCCAGTGGAGGCGGCCCTTTGCTCTTCATCTCATGTGCTAGAAGACACAGCGCTGCTCTGTGTCGGTCAACATCTGTCTCTCCTAACGAGTCTTTCCTGCGCGCTGTCATTTTAGGCTCCAGCTGTGGGTCCAACACCGGCAGCCTCAGCACTTGGCTCGGGCAAAGCTTTGGCAAGTTCTCCATCTACGTGGATTACCAAGACCTGCTCGTGCTCAACGAGGGCTTTGGCAGCGTGAGTGGCCCGCCGCGCTATGCAGCCGTTCCCGTGAACGTTTTTGTGCAAGCATGTTGTTTTTACAAACGTTGTTGTTGATTTTATCCCCTGCAGTTTGAGGCGCTGGACATTCTGAGCGCTTCTCAGGTCGCTCAACTGACACTGACATCCGGCGCGCTGAACAACGTAGGCCTGATCAGCTTGGTCCTTGACCGCCTGGACGGCGCCAACGCTTTCCTGGACATTGACAAGTTCTTGACAGTACTCAGCGGGACATCGCAGGTATGTTCTCATCACTGAGGTGGCAAGCCTGAAAAAGTGTTATTCTCTGTGGCAAAAAAACAGAGCCCCCAAAGGCTTTCGGGACGCAACGTCTGATGGGAATGTCCCTTTCTGTTTGTTTGTCATTTCCTCTAGGCCTTGAACATCGATCCTGTGGTGAGGGACATCATGATGAATCGAGCCTTCTCCATCATCAGCCTTCACTTTGAAGGCTTTGAAACCAACGACTGGGTTTCCTGGTTCACCTTGAAACTGACTCCTCTCCTGCCCAGCTTGACTGCAGGGATGCTACAGACAACAACATCATACGCAGACTGCGACGCATACCACGTCATGTACGTAGTGCTCCCCAAACGAATTCGCAGCTCTGTGAAGCGGGCCTCATTGCATTGTCATTGAAAGCGCGAGGGCATTTTACTCTAGCTAGTTTAGTGAGTGATGGTCGAAAAGACGTTACAGAGGCATCACCCTTACCTTCCTTTTGATTTGATCTTTCCAATATAGCGTTGGGGCTCTGAGCAGCGTCTTTGACCAGATTGATTCGCCGAGACAACTCACCCCGGTCCTGGTGGACTACCTGAAGCGGAGCCACACCAACGGTAGGTCCAGTGGAGGCGGCCCTTTGCTCTTCATCTCATGTGCTAGAAGACACAGCGCTGCTCTGTGTCGGTCAACATCTGTCTCTCCTAACGAGTCTTTCCTGCGCGCTGTCATTTTAGGCTCCAGCTGTGGGTCCAACACCGGCAGCCTCAGCACTTGGCTCGGGCAAAGCTTTGGCAAGTTCTCCATCTACGTGGATTACCAAGACCTGCTCGTGCTCAACGAGGGCTTTGGCAGCGTGAGTGGCCCGCCGCGCTATGCAGCCGTTCCCGTGAACGTTTTTGTGCAAGCATGTTGTTTTTTCAAACGTTGTTGTTGATTTTATCCCCTGCAGTTTGAGGCGCTGGACATTCTGAGCGCTTCTCAGGTCGCTCAACTGACACTGACATCCGGCGCGCTGAACAACGTAGGCCTGATCAGCTTGGTCCTTGACCGCCTGGACGGCGCCAACGCTTTCCTGGACATTGACAAGTTCTTGACAGTACTCAGCGGGACATCGCAGGTATGTTCTCATCACTGAGGTGGCAAGCCTGAAAAAGTGTTATTCTCTGTGTGGCAAAAAAAAAGAGCCCCCAAAGGCTTTCGGGACGCAACGTCTGATGGGAATGTCCCTTTCTGTTTGTTTGTCATTTCCTCTAGGCCTTGAACATCGATCCTGTGGTGAGGGACATCATGATGAATCGAGCCTTCTCCATCATCAGCCTTCATTTTGAAGGCTTTGAAACCAACGACTGGGTTTCCTGGTTCACTGTGAAACTGACTCCTCTCCTGCCCAGCTTGACTGCAGGGATGCTACAGACAACAACATCATACGCAGACTGCGACGCATACCACGTCATGTACGTAGTGCTCCCCAAACGCTGGGCAGCTCTGTGAAGCGGGCCTCATTGCATTGTCATTGAAAGCGCGAGGGCATTTTACTCTAGCTAGTTTAGTGAGTGATGGTCGAAAAGACGTTACAAAGGCATCACCCTTACCTTCTTTTTGATTTGATCTTTCCAATATAGCGTTGGGGCTCTGAGCAGCGTCTTTGACCAGATTGATTCGCCGAGACATCTCACCCCGGTCCTGGTGGACTACCTGAAGCGGAGCCACACCAACGGTAGGTCCAGTGGAGGCGGCCCTTTGCTCTTCATCTCATGTGCTAGAAGACACAGCGCTGCTCTGTGTCGGTCAACATCTGTCTCTCCTAACGAGTCTTTCCTGCGCGCTGTCATTTTAGGCTCCAGCTGTGGGTCCAACACCGGCAGCCTCAGCACTTGGCTCGGGCAAAGCTTTGGCAAGTTCTCCATCTACGTGGATTACCAAGACCTGCTCGTGCTCAACGAGGGCTTTGGCAGCGTGAGTGGCCCGCCGCGCTATGCAGCCATTCCCGTCAACGTTTTTGTGCAAGCATGTTGTTTTTACAAACGTTGTTGTTGATTTTATCCCCTGCAGTTTGAGGCGCTGGACATTCTGAGCGCTTCTCAGGTCGCTCAACTGACACTGACATCCGGCGCGCTGAACAACGTAGGCCTGATCAGCTTGGTCCTTGACCGCCTGGACGGCGCCAACGCTTTCCTGGACATTGACAAGTTCTTGACAGTACTCAGCGGGACATCGCAGGTATGTTCTCATCACTGAGGTGGCAAGCCTGAAAAAGTGTTATTCTCTGTGGCAAAAAAACAGAGCCCCCAAAGGCTTTCGGGACGCAACGTCTGATGGGAATGTCCCTTTCTGTTTGTTTGTCATTTCCTCTAGGCCTTGAACATCGATCCTGTGGTGAGGGACATCATGATGAATCGAGCCTTCTCCATCATCAGCCTTCACTTTGAAGGCTTTGAAACCAACGACTGGGTTTCCTGGTTCACCTTGAAACTGACTCCTCTCCTGCCCAGCTTGACTGCAGGGATGCTACAGACAACAACATCATACGCAGACTGCGACGCATACCACGTCATGTACGTAGTGCTCCCCAAACGATTCGCAGCTCTATGAAGCGGGCCTCATTGCATTGTCATTGAAAGCGCGAGGGCATTTTACTCTAGCTAGTTTAGTGAGTGATGGTCGAAAAGACGTTACAGAGGCATCACCCTTACCTTCCTTTTGATTTGATCTTTCCAATATAGCGTTGGGGCTCTGAGCAGCGTCTTTGACCAGATTGATTCGCCGAGACAACTCACCCCGGTCCTGGTGGACTACCTGAAGCGGAGCCACACCAACGGTAGGTCCAGTGGAGGCGGCCCTTTGCTCTTCATCTCATGTGCTAGAAGACACAGCGCTGCTCTGTGTCGGTCAACATCTGTCTCTCCTAACGAGTTTTTCCTGCGCGCTGTCATTTTAGGCTCCACCTGTGGGTCCAACACCGGCAGCCTCAGCACTTGGCTCGGGCAAAGCTTTGGCAAGTTCTCCATCTACGTGGATTACCAAGACCTGCTCGTGCTCAACGAGGGCTTTGGCAGCGTGAGTGGCCCGCCGCGCTATGCAGCCGTTCCCGTGAACGTTTTTGTGCAAGCATGTTGTTTTTACAAACGTTGTTGTTGATTTTATCCCCTGCAGTTTGAGGCGCTGGACATTCTGAGCGCTTCTCAGGTCGCTCAACTGACACTGACATCCGGCGCGTTGAATAACGTAGGCCTGATCAGCTTGGTCCTTGACCGCCTGGACGGCGCCAACGCTTTCCTGGACATTGACAAGTTCTTGACAGTACTCAGCGGGACATCGCAGGTATGTTCTCATCACTGAGGTGGCAAGCCTGAAGAAGTGTTATTCTCTGTGTGGCAAAAAAAAAGAGCCCCCAAAGGCTTTCGGGACGCAACGTCTGATGGGAATGTCCCTTTCTGTTTGTTTGTCATTTCCTCTAGGCCTTGAACATCGATCCTGTGGTGAGGGACATCATGATGAATCGAGCCTTCTCCATCATCAGCCTTCATTTTGAAGGCTTTGAAACCAACGACTGGGTTTCCTGGTTCACTGTGAAACTGACTCCTCTCCTGCCCAGCTTGACTGCAGGGATGCTACAGACAACAACATCATACGCAGACTGCGACGCATACCACGTCATGTACGTAGTGCTCCCCAAACGCTGGGCAGCTCTGTGAAGCGGGCCTCATGGCATTGTCATTGAAAGCGCGAGGGCATTTTACTCTAGCTAGTTTAGTGAGTGATGGTCGAAAAGACGTTACAGAGGCATCACCCTTACCTTCCTTTTGATTTGATCTTTCCAATATAGCGTTGGGGCTCTGAGCAGCGTCTTTGACCAGATTGATTCGCCGAGACAACTCACCCCGGTCCTGGTGGACTACCTGAAGCGGAGCCACACCAACGGTAGGTCCAGTGGAGGCGGCCCTTTGCTCTTCATCTCATGTGCTAGAAGATACAGCGCTGCTCTGTGTCGGTCAACATCTGTCTCTCCTAACGAGTCTTTCCTGCGCGCTGTCATTTTAGGCTCCAGCTGTGGGTCCAACACCGGCAGCCTCAGCACTTGGCTCGGGCAAAGCTTTGGCAAGTTCTCCATCTACGTGGATTACCAAGACCTGCTCGTGCTCAACGAGGGCTTTGGCAGCGTGAGTGGCCCGCCGCGCTATGCAGCCATTCCCGTCAACGTTTTTGTGCAAGCATGTTGTTTTTACAAACGTTGTTGTTGATTTTATCCCCTGCAGTTTGAGGCGCTGGACATTCTGAGCGCTTCTCAGGTCGCTCAACTGACACTGACATCCGGCGCGCTGAACAACGTAGGCCTGATCAGCTTGGTCCTTGACCGCCTGGACGGCGCCAACGCTTTCCTGGACATTGACAAGTTCTTGACAGTACTCAGCGGGACATCGCAGGTATGTTCTCATCACTGAGGTGGCAAGCCTGAAAAAGTGTTATTCTCTGTGGCAAAAAAACAGAGCCCCCAAAGGCTTTCGGGACGCAACGTCTGATGGGAATGTCCCTTTCTGTTTGTTTGTCATTTCCTCTAGGCCTTGAACATCGATCCTGTGGTGAGGGACATCATGATGAATCGAGCCTTCTCCATCATCAGCCTTCACTTTGAAGGCTTTGAAACCAACGACTGGGTTTCCTGGTTCACCTTGAAACTGACTCCTCTCCTGCCCAGCTTGACTGCAGGGATGCTACAGACAACAACATCATACGCAGACTGCGACGCATACCACGTCATGTACGTAGTGCTCCCCAAACGATTCGCAGCTCTATGAAGCGGGCCTCATTGCATTGTCATTGAAAGCGCGAGGGCATTTTACTCTAGCTAGTTTAGTGAGTGATGGTCGAAAAGACGTTACAGAGGCATCACCCTTACCTTCCTTTTGATTTGATCTTTCCAATATAGCGTTGGGGCTCTGAGCAGCGTCTTTGACCAGATTGATTCGCCGAGACAACTCACCCCGGTCCTGGTGGACTACCTGAAGCGGAGCCACACCAACGGTAGGTCCAGTGGAGGCGGCCCTTTGCTCTTCATCTCATGTGCTAGAAGACACAGCGCTGCTCTGTGTCGGTCAACATCTGTCTCTCCTAACGAGTTTTTCCTGCGCGCTGTCATTTTAGGCTCCACCTGTGGGTCCAACACCGGCAGCCTCAGCACTTGGCTCGGGCAAAGCTTTGGCAAGTTCTCCATCTACGTGGATTACCAAGACCTGCTCGTGCTCAACGAGGGCTTTGGCAGCGTGAGTGGCCCGCCGCGCTATGCAGCCGTTCCCGTGAACGTTTTTGTGCAAGCATGTTGTTTTTACAAACGTTGTTGTTGATTTTATCCCCTGCAGTTTGAGGCGCTGGACATTCTGAGCGCTTCTCAGGTCGCTCAACTGACACTGACATCCGGCGCGTTGAATAACGTAGGCCTGATCAGCTTGGTCCTTGACCGCCTGGACGGCGCCAACGCTTTCCTGGACATTGACAAGTTCTTGACAGTACTCAGCGGGACATCGCAGGTATGTTCTCATCACTGAGGTGGCAAGCCTGAAGAAGTGTTATTCTCTGTGTGGCAAAAAAAAAGAGCCCCCAAAGGCTTTCGGGACGCAACGTCTGATGGGAATGTCCCTTTCTGTTTGTTTGTCATTTCCTCTAGGCCTTGAACATCGATCCTGTGGTGAGGGACATCATGATGAATCGAGCCTTCTCCATCATCAGCCTTCATTTTGAAGGCTTTGAAACCAACGACTGGGTTTCCTGGTTCACTGTGAAACTGACTCCTCTCCTGCCCAGCTTGACTGCAGGGATGCTACAGACAACAACATCATACGCAGACTGCGACGCATACCACGTCATGTACGTAGTGCTCCCCAAACGCTGGGCAGCTCTGTGAAGCGGGCCTCATGGCATTGTCATTGAAAGCGCGAGGGCATTTTACTCTAGCTAGTTTAGTGAGTGATGGTCGAAAAGACGTTACAGAGGCATCACCCTTACCTTCCTTTTGATTTGATCTTTCCAATATAGCGTTGGGGCTCTGAGCAGCGTCTTTGACCAGATTGATTCGCCGAGACAACTCACCCCGGTCCTGGTGGACTACCTGAAGCGGAGCCACACCAACGGTAGGTCCAGTGGAGGCGGCCCTTTGCTCTTCATCTCATGTGCTAGAAGATACAGCGCTGCTCTGTGTCGGTCAACATCTGTCTCTCCTAACGAGTCTTTCCTGCGCGCTGTCATTTTAGGCTCCAGCTGTGGGTCCAACACCGGCAGCCTCAGCACTTGGCTCGGGCAAAGCTTTGGCAAGTTCTCCATCTACGTGGATTACCAAGACCTGCTCGTGCTCAACGAGGGCTTTGGCAGCGTGAGTGGCCCGCCGCGCTATGCAGCCATTCCCGTCAACGTTTTTGTGCAAGCATGTTGTTTTTACAAACGTTGTTGTTGATTTTATCCCCTGCAGTTTGAGGCGCTGGACATTCTGAGCGCTTCTCAGGTCGCTCAACTGACACTGACATCCGGCGCGCTGAACAACGTAGGCCTGATCAGCTTGGTCCTTGACCGCCTGGACGGCGCCAACGCTTTCCTGGACATTGACAAGTTCTTGACAGTACTCAGCGGGACATCGCAGGTATGTTCTCATCACTGAGGTGGCAAGCCTGAAAAAGTGTTATTCTCTGTGGCAAAAAAACAGAGCCCCCAAAGGCTTTCGGGACGCAACGTCTGATGGGAATGTCCCTTTCTGTTTGTTTGTCATTTCCTCTAGGCCTTGAACATCGATCCTGTGGTGAGGGACATCATGATGAATCGAGCCTTCTCCATCATCAGCCTTCACTTTGAAGGCTTTGAAACCAACGACTGGGTTTCCTGGTTCACCTTGAAACTGACTCCTCTCCTGCCCAGCTTGACTGCAGGGATGCTACAGACAACAACATCATACGCAGACTGCGACGCATACCACGTCATGTACGTAGTGCTCCCCAAACGATTCGCAGCTCTATGAAGCGGGCCTCATTGCATTGTCATTGAAAGCGCGAGGGCATTTTACTCTAGCTAGTTTAGTGAGTGATGGTCGAAAAGACGTTACAGAGGCATCACCCTTACCTTCCTTTTGATTTGATCTTTCCAATATAGCGTTGGGGCTCTGAGCAGCGTCTTTGACCAGATTGATTCGCCGAGACAACTCACCCCGGTCCTGGTGGACTACCTGAAGCGGAGCCACACCAACGGTAGGTCCAGTGGAGGCGGCCCTTTGCTCTTCATCTCATGTGCTAGAAGACACAGCGCTGCTCTGTGTCGGTCAACATCTGTCTCTCCTAACGAGTTTTTCCTGCGCGCTGTCATTTTAGGCTCCACCTGTGGGTCCAACACCGGCAGCCTCAGCACTTGGCTCGGGCAAAGCTTTGGCAAGTTCTCCATCTACGTGGATTACCAAGACCTGCTCGTGCTCAACGAGGGCTTTGGCAGCGTGAGTGGCCCGCCGCGCTATGCAGCCGTTCCCGTGAACGTTTTTGTGCAAGCATGTTGTTTTTACAAACGTTGTTGTTGATTTTATCCCCTGCAGTTTGAGGCGCTGGACATTCTGAGCGCTTCTCAGGTCGCTCAACTGACACTGACATCCGGCGCGTTGAATAACGTAGGCCTGATCAGCTTGGTCCTTGACCGCCTGGACGGCGCCAACGCTTTCCTGGACATTGACAAGTTCTTGACAGTACTCAGCGGGACATCGCAGGTATGTTCTCATCACTGAGGTGGCAAGCCTGAAGAAGTGTTATTCTCTGTGTGGCAAAAAAAAAGAGCCCCCAAAGGCTTTCGGGACGCAACGTCTGATGGGAATGTCCCTTTCTGTTTGTTTGTCATTTCCTCTAGGCCTTGAACATCGATCCTGTGGTGAGGGACATCATGATGAATCGAGCCTTCTCCATCATCAGCCTTCATTTTGAAGGCTTTGAAACCAACGACTGGGTTTCCTGGTTCACTGTGAAACTGACTCCTCTCCTGCCCAGCTTGACTGCAGGGATGCTACAGACAACAACATCATACGCAGACTGCGACGCATACCACGTCATGTACGTAGTGCTCCCCAAACGCTGGGCAGCTCTGTGAAGCGGGCCTCATGGCATTGTCATTGAAAGCGCGAGGGCATTTTACTCTAGCTAGTTTAGTGAGTGATGGTCGAAAAGACGTTACAGAGGCATCACCCTTACCTTCCTTTTGATTTGATCTTTCCAATATAGCGTTGGGGCTCTGAGCAGCGTCTTTGACCAGATTGATTCGCCGAGACAACTCACCCCGGTCCTGGTGGACTACCTGAAGCGGAGCCACACCAACGGTAGGTCCAGTGGAGGCGGCCCTTTGCTCTTCATCTCATGTGCTAGAAGACACAGCGCTGCTCTGTGTCGGTCAACATCTGTCTCTCCTAACGAGTTTTTCCTGCGCGCTGTCATTTTAGGCTCCAGCTGTGGGTCCAACACCGGCAGCCTCAGCACTTGGCTCGGGCAAAGCTTTGGCAAGTTCTCCATCTACGTGGATTACCAAGACCTGCTCGTGCTCAACGAGGGCTTTGGCAGCGTGAGTGGCCCGCCGCGCTATGCAGCCGTTCCCGTGAACGTTTTTGTGCAAGCATGTTGTTTTTACAAACGTTGTTGTTGATTTTATCCCCTGCAGTTTGAGGCGCTGGACATTCTGAGCGCTTCTCAGGTCGCTCAACTGACACTGACATCCGGCGCGCTGAACAACGTAGGCCTGATCAGCTTGGTCCTTGACCGCCTGGACGGCGCCAACGCTTTCCTGGACATTGACAAGTTCTTGACAGTACTCAGCGGGACATCGCAGGTATGTTCTCATCACTGAGGTGGCAAGCCTGAAGAAGTGTTATTCTCTGTGTGGCAAAAAAAAAGAGCCCCCAAAGGCTTTCGGGACGCAACGTCTGATGGGAATGTCCCTTTCTGTTTGTTTGTCATTTCCTCTAGGCCTTGAACATCGATCCTGTGGTGAGGGACATCATGATGAATCGAGCCTTCTCCATCATCAGCCTTCATTTTGAAGGCTTTGAAACCAACGACTGGGTTTCCTGGTTCACTGTGAAACTGACTCCTCTCCTGCCCAGCTTGACTGCAGGGATGCTACAGACAACAACATCATACGCAGACTGCGACGCATACCACGTCATGTACGTAGTGCTCCCCAAACGCTGGGCAGCTCTGTGAAGCGGGCCTCATGGCATTGTCATTGAAAGCGCGAGGGCATTTTACTCTAGCTAGTTTAGTGAGTGATGGTCGAAAAGACGTTACAGAGGCATCACCCTTACCTTCCTTTTGATTTGATCTTTCCAATATAGCGTTGGGGCTCTGAGCAGCGTCTTTGACCAGATTGATTCGCCGAGACAACTCACCCCGGTCCTGGTGGACTACCTGAAGCGGAGCCACACCAACGGTAGGTCCAGTGGAGGCGGCCCTTTGCTCTTCATCTCATGTGCTAGAAGACACAGCGCTGCTCTGTGTCGGTCAACATCTGTCTCTCCTAACGAGTTTTTCCTGCGCGCTGTCATTTTAGGCTCCAGCTGTGGGTCCAACACCGGCAGCCTCAGCACTTGGCTCGGGCAAAGCTTTGGCAAGTTCTCCATCTACGTGGATTACCAAGACCTGCTCGTGCTCAACGAGGGCTTTGGCAGCGTGAGTGGCCCGCCGCGCTATGCAGCCGTTCCCGTGAACGTTTTTGTGCAAGCATGTTGTTTTTACAAACGTTGTTGTTGATTTTATCCCCTGCAGTTTGAGGCGCTGGACATTCTGAGCGCTTCTCAGGTCGCTCAACTGACACTGACATCCGGCGCGCTGAACAACGTAGGCCTGATCAGCTTGGTCCTTGACCGCCTGGACGGCGCCAACGCTTTCCTGGACATTGACAAGTTCTTGACAGTACTCAGCGGGACATCGCAGGTATGTTCTCATCACTGAGGTGGCAAGCCTGAAGAAGTGTTATTCTCTGTGTGGCAAAAAAAAAGAGCCCCCAAAGGCTTTCGGGACGCAACGTCTGATGGGAATGTCCCTTTCTGTTTGTTTGTCATTTCCTCTAGGCCTTGAACATCGATCCTGTGGTGAGGGACATCATGATGAATCGAGCCTTCTCCATCATCAGCCTTCATTTTGAAGGCTTTGAAACCAACGACTGGGTTTCCTGGTTCACCTTGAAACTGACTCCTCTCCTGCCCAGCTTGACTGCAGGGATGCTACAGACAACAACATCATACGCAGACTGCGACGCATACCACGTCATGTACGTAGTGCTCCCCAAACGCTGGGCAGCTCTTTGAAGCGGGCCTCATGGCATTGTCATTGAAAGCGCGAGGGCATTTTACTCTAGCTAGTTTAGTGAGTGATGGTCGAAAAGACGTTACAGAGGCATCACCCTTACCTTCCTTTTGATTTGATCTTTCCAATATAGCGTTGGGGCTCTGAGCAGCGTCTTTGACCAGATTGATTCGCCGAGACAACTCACCCCGGTCCTGGTGGACTACCTGAAGCGGAGCCACACCAACGGTAGGTCCAGTGGAGGCGGCCCTTTGCTCTTCATCTCATGTGCTAGAAGACACAGCGCTGCTCTGTGTCGGTCAACATCTGTCTCTCCTAACGAGTCTTTCCTGCGCGCTGTCATTTTAGGCTCCAGCTGTGGGTCCAACACCGGCAGCCTCAGCACTTGGCTCGGGCAAAGCTTTGGCAAGTTCTCCATCTACGTGGATTACCAAGACCTGCTCGTGCTCAACGAGGGCTTTGGCAGCGTGAGTGGCCCGCCGCGCTATGCAGCCGTTCCCGTGAACATTTTTGTGCAAGCATGTTGTTTTTTCAAACGTTGTTGTTGATTTTATCCCCTGCAGTTTGAGGCGCTGGACATTCTGAGCGCTTCTCAGGTCGCTCAACTGACACTGACATCCGGCGCGCTGAACAACGTAGGCCTGATCAGCTTGGTCCTTGACCGCCTGGACGGCGCCAACGCTTTCCTGGACATTGACAAGTTCTTGACAGTACTCAGCGGGACATCGCAGGTATGTTCTCATCACTGAGGTGGCAAGCCTGAAAAAGTGTTATTCTCTGTGGCAAAAAAACAGAGCCCCCAAAGGCTTTCGGGACGCAACGTCTGATGGGAATGTCCCTTTCTGTTTGTTTGTCATTTCCTCTAGGCCTTGAACATCGATCCTGTGGTGAGGGACATCATGATGAATCGAGCCTTCTCCATCATCAGCCTTCACTTTGAAGGCTTTGAAACCAACGACTGGGTTTCCTGGTTCACCTTGAAACTGACTCCTCTCCTGCCCAGCTTGACTGCAGGGATGCTACAGACAACAACATCATACGCAGACTGCGACGCATACCACGTCATGTACGTAGTGCTCCCCAAACGAATTCGCAGCTCTGTGAAGCGGGCCTCATTGCATTGTCATTGAAAGCGCGAGGGCATTTTACTCTAGCTAGTTTAGTGAGTGATGGTCGAAAAGACGTTACAGAGGCATCACCCTTACCTTCCTTTTGATTTGATCTTTCCAATATAGCGTTGGGGCTCTGAGCAGCGTCTTTGACCAGATTGATTCGCCGAGACAACTCACCCCGGTCCTGGTGGACTACCTGAAGCGGAGCCACACCAACGGTAGGTCCAGTGGAGGCGGCCCTTTGCTCTTCATCTCATGTGCTAGAAGACACAGCGCTGCTCTGTGTCGGTCAACATCTGTCTCTCCTAACGAGTTTTTCCTGCGCGCTGTCATTTTAGGCTCCAGCTGTGGGTCCAACACCGGCAGCCTCAGCACTTGGCTCGGGCAAAGCTTTGGCAAGTTCTCCATCTACGTGGATTACCAAGACCTGCTCGTGCTCAACGAGGGCTTTGGCAGCGTGAGTGGCCCGCCGCGCTATGCAGCCGTTCCCGTGAACGTTTTTGTGCAAGCATGTTGTTTTTACAAACGTTGTTGTTGATTTTATCCCCTGCAGTTTGAGGCGCTGGACATTCTGAGCGCTTCTCAGGTCGCTCAACTGACACTGACATCCGGCGCGCTGAACAACGTAGGCCTGATCAGCTTGGTCCTTGACCGCCTGGACGGCGCCAACGCTTTCCTGGACATTGACAAGTTCTTGACAGTACTCAGCGGGACATCGCAGGTATGTTCTCATCACTGAGGTGGCAAGCCTGAAGAAGTGTTATTCTCTGTGTGGCAAAAAAAAGAGCCCCCAAAGGCTTTCGGGACGCAACGTCTGATGGGAATGTCCCTTTCTGTTTGTTTGTCATATCCTCTAGGCCTTGAACATCGATCCTGTGGTGAGGGACATCATGATGAATCAAGCCTTCTCCATCATCAGCCTTCATTTTGAAGGCTTTGAAACCAACGACTGGGTTTCCTGGTTCACTGTGAAACTGACTCCTCTCCTGCCCAGCTTGACTGCAGGGATGCTACAGACAACAACATCATACGCAGACTGCGACGCATACCACGTCATGTACGTAGTGCTCCCCAAACGCTGGGCAGCTCTGTGAAGCGGGCCTCATGGCATTGTCATTGAAAGCGCGAGGGCATTTTACTCTAGCTAGTTTAGTGAGTGATGGTCGAAAAGACGTTACAGAGGCATCACCCTTACCTTCCTTTTGATTTGATCTTTCCAATATAGCGTTGGGGCTCTGAGCAGCGTCTTTGACCAGATTGATTCGCCGAGACAACTCACCCCGGTCCTGGTGGACTACCTGAAGCGGAGCCACACCAACGGTAGGTCCAGTGGAGGCGGCCCTTTGCTCTTCATCTCATGTGCTAGAAGACACAGCGCTGCTCTGTGTCGGTCAACATCTGTCTCTCCTAACGAGTCTTTCCTGCGCGCTGTCATTTTAGGCTCCAGCTGTGGGTCCAACACCGGCAGCCTCAGCACTTGGCTCGGGCAAAGCTTTGGCAAGTTCTCCATCTACGTGGATTACCAAGACCTGCTCGTGCTCAACGAGGCTTTGGCAGCGTGAGTGGCCCGCCGCGCTATGCAGCCGTTCCCGTGAACGTTTTTGTGCAAGCATGTTGTTTTTTCAAACGTTGTTGTTGATTTTATCCCCTGCAGTTTGAGGCGCTGGACATTCTGAGCGCTTCTCAGGTCGCTCAACTGACACTGACATCCGGCGCGCTGAACAACGTAGGCCTGATCAGCTTGGTCCCTGACCGCCTGGACGGCGCCAACGCTTCCTGGACATTGACAAGTTCTTGACAGTACTCAGCGGGACATCGCAGGTATGTTTCTCATCACTGAGGTGGCAAGCCTGAAAAAGTGTTATTCTCTGTGTGGCAAAAAAAAAGAGCCCCCAAAGGCTTTCGGGACGCAACGTCTGATGGGAATGTCCCTTTCTGTTTGTTTGTCATTTCCTCTAGGCCTTGAACATCGATCCTGTGGTGAGGGACATCATGATGAATCGAGCCTTCTCCATCATCAGCCCTTCACTTTGAAGGCTTTGAAACCAACGACTGGGTTTCCTGGTTCACCTTGAAACTGACTCCTCTCCTGCCCAGCTTGACTGCAGGGATGCTACAGACAACAACATCATACGCAGACTGCGACGCATACCACGTCATGTACGTAGTGCTCCCCAAACGATTCGCAGCTCTATGAAGCGGGCCTCATTGCATTGTCCATTGAAAGCGCGAGGGCATTTTACTCTAGCTAGTTTAGTGAGTGATGGTCGAAAAGACGTTACAGAGCATCACCCTTACCTTCCTTTTGATTTGATCTTTCCAATATAGCGTTGGGGCTCTGAGCAGCGTCTTTGACCAGATTGATTCGCCGAGACAACTCACCCCGGTCCTGGTGGACTACCTGAGCGGAGCCACACCAACGGTAGGTCCAGTGGAGGCGGCCCTTTGCTCTTCATCTCATGTGCTAGAAGACACAGCGCTGCTCTGTGTCGGTCAACATCTGTCTCTCCTAACGAGTTTTTCCTGCGCGCTGTCATTTTAGGCTCCACCTGTGGGTCCAACACCGGCAGCCTCAGCACTTGGCTCGGGCAAAGCTTTGGCAAGTTCTCCATTTACGTGGATTACCAAGACCTGCTCGTGCTCAACGAGGGCTTTGGCAGCGTGAGTGGCCCGCCGCGCTATGCAGCCGTTCCCGTGAACGTTTTTGTGCAAGCATGTTGTTTTTACAAACGTTGTTGTTGATTTTATCCCTGCAGTTTGAGGCGCTGGACATTCTGAGCGCTTCTCAGGTCGCTCAACTGACACTGACATCCGGCGCGTGAACAACGTAGGCCTGATCAGCTTGGTCCTTGACCGCCTGGACGGCGCCAACGCTTTCCTGGACATTGACAAGTTCTTGACAGTACTCAGCGGGACATCGCAGGTATGTTCTCATCACTGAGGTGGCAAGCCTGAAGAAGTGTTATTCTCTGTGTGGCAAAAAAAAAGAGCCCCCAAAGGCTTTCGGGACGCAACGTCTGATGGGAATGTCCCTTTCTGTTTGTTTGTCATTTCCTCTAGGCCTTGAACATCGATCCTGTGGTGAGGGACATCATGATGAATCGAGCCTTCTCATCATCAGCCTTCATTTTGAAGGCTTTGAAACCAACGACTGGGTTTCCTGGTTCACTGTGAAACTGACTCCTCTCCTGCCCAGCTTGACTGCA
>NW_027639348.1:25000-26509 GCF_949152265.1 Phoxinus phoxinus | reverse complement strand
TCCACATCATCCTGTTCCTCAGAAAATCCTTTTTTAATCAAGTTTTTATCCTCTTTGTTCGCTCCTCCTCCCATCTCCATTCTTTGTTCTCCATCCTCCTCCTTTTCTTTATTCTCATCTATGTTGGTGTTCTCCTCTTCCTCGTCATCTTGTTCATCTTCCTCTCCTTGTGTCTGCCTTTGTGAGTCATTTACCCTTTCAATTGTTGTAACTCCCATCACCTCTCGTATTTCCATTCCTGTTTCTTCATTTTCTTCGTCGTCCATCTCGCATCTGCATCTTAACATTGTCTTATGGCAGCCTTGGCACCGCGGGACTTTACAGTCTCGCGCATAATGCCCCTGCTCAAGACAGTTTCTGCAGGTAAATTGAGGGCAGTCCTTTTTTTCATGCTCCGGACTTGCACAGATCCTGCACGTCTTCACTTGATTATCGTGAATCACTCTGAAGTACTGCAATCCTTCTTCGGTCATGAAACCTGTGTTGTATGGTAAAGACGTCACCTCTTGTGGAAACTTTACCCTCAAAAAACGTGTTCCGTCCGCCACCGTTGTCCCCGGATGATATCTCCTTCTTAGAGGCAGTATGGGAGTTACACCCCAATTGATGAGTTTTTGACTGATTTCCTCGTCTTCTATGTAGCTGGGCAGACTCAAGAAAGATACCATTCTTTCTGTAGCACACAATTTCCTTATCTCGCATTCTTGTCCATTCACCATTATTCCATTCAAAAGCAAGTCACAGTCAATCTCACTTTCCAAAGTCATTTCAAACTCATTTTTAGTCTTTCTTCTTAGTCCGATCAATTTTCCAATTCCAACTTTCTCTTCAACTGCTTTAATTATCATTATTATTGTTATATTTTCTATATCTTTAACAGTCATTGTTAATGTTGCTTCTTTCTTGTATTCCCTCTGATACCTTGTTTGTTTGCTTAACTTCTTCATCATTTGCTGGCGTTGAGATGAATCATTTATTTTTTCTCCAACTTCTTTCTCAATTCCAATACCTTCAGTTGTTTGTAGATCTCCTTTCCGTTCTTGTCCATTTGTTTTTCCTTCTTGTTTTCTCCTTGAAACCACCATCGCCCAAGTTTCATTACTGCTTTCTCCATTTCCTTCATTTATATTCCTTTCAGTTATGTCTGCAACATATCCTGGTTCCGTATATCCCATCCCATGTCGTTTTGCCAGTCCTTGTTCTTTGTCCGTTAAATCCATCTTTTTGTTTGAATCAAAACCCCCAACAGTATAGAAAACTGTTTGGGGTTAAAAAAAACAAAAAAACAATACAACTCCACCAAAAAACTTTTCCTAACTCAAAACAAAAATAGAATTAAAACCGGAAAATTGGTGAGCCTGTCTCACCTACTGCACACTACAAACTGCCAACTCACTTCCTGTTTGCTCTAGGGCGCCCTCAAAGTGGTATGGCCGTAAGCGAAATCTGCTGCCAAAAACGGGCCTTTTGAAGAAATTCATATACTTTGACTCTGCTACAAGACCTGGC
>NW_027639348.1:0-22500 GCF_949152265.1 Phoxinus phoxinus | reverse complement strand
TTTTTTTTTTTTTTTTTTTTTTTTTTTTCTACTTTTATTTAAAACATATTAATACATTTTAAAAACAGCCTGTATCACATTCTGGCAACAATACATTTAATCGAGAACATGTCATTTCAATAAACGGGTTATCTTTTACAAAATGTTTGACAAAAACATCTTTCTCTTCATTCAAATTACAATAATCAAATAAAACATTTAAAATAAAACACATCTTTACCTTAAAAAGTTTGCACACAGGTATTTTTGTTTTCTTTTGTTTGACCATGTTTCTTCTGCTCCAAATTACAAATCTAGCAATGGTTAATATCAAATTAAAAAAACACACATTCTTAACATTACCTTTAAAACCAAATAACAACATTGTTTCCCAATCTTCATCAATACATCTTTGTTCTACCCCCAATTTACTTGTCATTTCTTTTAATTTTTTTGTGAAACATTTTAAACCTGTACATAGAAAAAAAAGATGTAGCAATCCTTCATCTTCCCTATTGCATACCTTGCATCTTGCATCACTTGCCATCCCAATTTTACACAGTCTCATTTCGCTTAGTAAACAATTATGTCTTAAAATATAATCAAAGTTTTCTAAAATTGGACTTTTCCACCAAGCTCTTAGATTTTGCCATGTTGTCTTAGTTTCCATGCTTGGGTATAATCTTTGCCAATATCCTTCTGCTCTTGGTGTGATAAAAACATCTTTACATAAACAAGAATAAAACATCTTTAAAATACCATCTTTAAAAGCATGTTGTTTGTCATTACTTTTAAAATCAATCATCATTCCATCATTACCCTTTGTTTTCCCTGTACCTTCTAAAATATTTATCCATTCTTCCGGTATTGCTTCTTTCATTTGTTTGTATTGCTTATCCAACATTGTTTTAGTTTCATTTTCATAATTTTCTACAATTGCATCTCTTATTACTTGCACCGGTACAAAACCAGGTATCACTTCATACAAGATATCCTTTATTTGCTTTATCCCAGCATAAAACCATTTTTTATAAAAAATGGTCTCTTCTCCCTTTTTAATTAGATTATTTAAAAACAGTGGTTGTCTTAAAATCTCTTCCCTGGTAAAAGACGTACAAACAACATGCTTTCTAAAATCACCCCATGCTTTTACAACCTCTTTATAAAACTCCGGTATTCCGTTCATCATGTTTTCTTTTAGCTTCATCCATAAAACATCATCTCCCATTTTTCCACATTTATTTAAAAAATAGTTCATTACACCCTTCCACGCATATTTCCCCTGTTTCCAGTATTTATTAACAGTTTTTATTCTTATACTTTTCATTCTTATTAATGGATCTATTAGTCCTAACCCTCCTTCCTCCACCTTTCCAATTAAAGTGTCATAAGCAATTTTCGATGGTTTCCCTTCCCATAAAAAGTTTAAAACAATAGCTTTAATTTTTTTATACACCCATATAGGCAAACTCACAGAACCCAAAACGTACCACATTTTTGATAAAAACAAAGAATTAATAACTAAAACCTTCCCTTTTAAAAATAAACCTCTTAATTTCCAGAAATGTAATCTCTTTTCCATTCCTTTTACAACCTCCTCCCATACCACTTCCCTTATTTCATTTTCATTTTCTCCAACCCTTATACCTAAAATTTTCATATTCTTCTTCTCTTCCTTAAATTGCATTTTATTCAGTAAATCATTTGGTAATCCAATTTTCATAAATGTGGTTTTTTCTTTATTAACTTTTGCCCCTGTTCCTTTACAATAACTTTCTAAAACTTCCATTGCTTTATCCATGCTTTTAATATCTTTTACAAACAACGTCGTGTCGTCTGCATATTGAAATATTTTTTGTTCTGATTCTTCTCCTTTTATGCGTATTCCTTTTATGTTCTTTTCCTGTTCTATTGCCAGTCCTAAAGCTTCGGATACTATTGTGTATAATAATGCTGACATAGGACACCCTTGTCTGATTGATCTAGTTATTTTAAAATCTTTTGTTAAAAAACCATTCACTTTTACACAACTACTTATATCTGTATAAAGACATTTTATCCATTTAAAAAAATTCTCCCCAAAACCAAATCTCTCCATCACATGCATCAAGTACTTGTGTTCAACTCTATCAAAAGCCTTTTCTAAATCCACACTTATTATATATCCTGTTTCTTTCTCCTCCTTCATGTACCATATCATATCTCTTATATTGTTAATGACATCCGTAATATCTCTTTTTAGAACAGCATATGCTTGATTTGTAGTAATTATATTTGGTACTACTATTTTCAATCGATTGGCTAAAATTTTGGCTAATATTTTGTAATCTGTATTCAACATGCTTAGTGGTCTGTAATTTTTTAGGTCTCTCTTATCCCCTTTTTTCTTGTAAATTATTTTCACCATTCCTTTCTTCATACTATCAGTTAAATTCCCTTTTCTAAAAATATCTATAAATATTTCATTTAAAATTGGACATAACACATCTTTAAAAACCTTATAAAAATCAACTGGTAGTCCATCTATTCCAGGACTTTTACCATTTTTCAATTGATCAATTGCTATTCCTATTTCTAATTCCGTAATCCCACTCTCACACATTTCCTTGTCTCCCTCATTAACTTTAACCTGTATTTTACTTAATACAAATTCCTCATCTTCTAAAACTACCTCATTTTCGGTAAATAAATCCTTATAGAATTCTCTGACTTCTTCTAAAATTCCTGTTTTATCTTCTACAATCCTCCCATCTTCTGTTTTAATACTTTTTGTCATATCCGCTCTCTGTCTTGTTTTTTCTAAATCATAAAAATATTTTGTACTTCTTTCTCCTTCTACAATGTCTTTTGCCCTACTTCTTATTATTGCTCCTTTGCACTTATCTTCTTCTATTTTCTTTAATTCTTCCTGTAATTCTATTATCTTATCAATATTTTCATCCTTCTCATTTACTTTCCTCATTTCTTCATCCCATTCTTTTTTTATCTTATTTTCTTTCATTCTTTTGACTTTTTGCAATTTCTTTGAATATTCCATTGAGAATTTTTTTATTCTTTTTTTTAAAATGTCCCACCACAGCCCTTTTTCTATGTCATACATTTCATCATTTACACTATTAATTATTATGCTTTCTATCTCTATTCTGTATATTACATTTTTTAGAAGTTCTGTATTTAATATCCACACCCCCGGTCCTGTATCAGTCTCATTAAAATTCATCATTATCCATAAAAAATCATGATCACTCTCGCTATAATTTTTGTAAGAAGCCTTTGTGACATAATATGCTTCATTTTTCTTGCATAGACATAAGTCTATTCTACTTTGCTTTAGAACTCTCTCAACAATTTGTCTTCTTGAATATTCCCTTTTCATCCCATTCCTCTCTCTCCACACATCCACCATATTATATTTCTCCATTATGTTATGTAATTCATTCCTCCCTCTATCTCTTCTAAATCCCATTGAATCATCTATATCAATTCTCTGTATTACAGTATTAAAATCACCTAACACCATCATGTTTTCATGTTTTTCTATTAACTCATTCATATCCTTATAAAATTTAAATTTTTCTCTCTCATCATTTGGTGCATGTATGTTACACACTTTCATTTCTTTTCCATTACACAAAAACTTAACAATTATTATTCTTCCCTTTGTGTCTTTATAATCTATATCCACTTCTTCAAATATCCCTTTTCTTATTAAAATAGCTACCCCTCTCTTCCTTTCCATATCACAATTACTATATATTTCTCCATTCCATAATTTTCTAATTTCATCACTTATTTTATCTTCCCATTTCGTTTCTTGTAAACATAGCACATCACATTTTTTGGTTAGACACATTAATCTTTCAAACTTCTGATATTTGGATAATCCTCTAGCATTCAGGGATATAATACTAATAGAGCTCATTAGAGAAAAGATTGGATAAACCAAACGCCACCATTCAATCTGCTTCATTGTCTTTCAAGAAAGTATATCTTACTTATATCCCATTTCAGCTTGTGTCCTTTCCAGTCTTTCCTTTAGCCCTCCTCTTCTTATCTTCTGCTTTTTAAGAACCTGTTGAATGTCTATTCCACTTTTTTTTCCTTTTGCACCTCTATTCCGTCTTTCTTTTCCTTTGTTTTCCATTCCACAAAATCCCCCCCCATTGTCTGCTTCTCTTACCTCAGTCAGTGTCTTTATTCCCTTTTCCTCAGCTCTTTCATTTTCTTGTCCTTTTTCGTAGTCCAGTCCAGTAGTGTCCACATCATCCTGTTCCTCAGAAAATCCTTTTTTAATCAAGTTTTTATCCTCTTTGTTCGCTCCTCCTCCCATCTCCATTCTTTGTTCTCCATCCTCCTCCTTTTCTTTATTCTCATCTATGTTGGTGTTCTCCTCTTCCTCGTCATCTTGTTCATCTTCCTCTCCTTGTGTCTGCCTTTGTGAGTCATTTACCCTTTCAATTGTTGTAACTCCCATCACCTCTCGTATTTCCATTCCTGTTTCTTCATTTTCTTCGTCGTCCATCTCGCATCTGCATCTTAACATTGTCTTATGGCAGCCTTGGCACCGCGGGACTTTACAGTCTCGCGCATAATGCCCCTGCTCAAGACAGTTTCTGCAGGTAAATTGAGGGCAGTCCTTTTTTTCATGCTCCGGACTTGCACAGATCCTGCACGTCTTCACTTGATTATCGTGAATCACTCTGAAGTACTGCAATCCTTCTTCGGTCATGAAACCTGTGTTGTATGGTAAAGACGTCACCTCTTGTGGAAACTTTACCCTCAAAAAACGTGTTCCGTCCGCCACCGTTGTCCCCGGATGATATCTCCTTCTTAGAGGCAGTATGGGAGTTACACCCCAATTGATGAGTTTTTGACTGATTTCCTCGTCTTCTATGTAGCTGGGCAGACTCAAGAAAGATACCATTCTTTCTGTAGCACACAATTTCCTTATCTCGCATTCTTGTCCATTCACCATTATTCCATTCAAAAGCAAGTCACAGTCAATCTCACTTTCCAAAGTCATTTCAAACTCATTTTTAGTCTTTCTTCTTAGTCCGATCAATTTTCCAATTCCAACTTTCTCTTCAACTGCTTTAATTATCATTATTATTGTTATATTTTCTATATCTTTAACAGTCATTGTTAATGTTGCTTCTTTCTTGTATTCCCTCTGATACCTTGTTTGTTTGCTTAACTTCTTCATCATTTGCTGGCGTTGAGATGAATCATTTATTTTTTCTCCAACTTCTTTCTCAATTCCAATACCTTCAGTTGTTTGTAGATCTCCTTTCCGTTCTTGTCCATTTGTTTTTCCTTCTTGTTTTCTCCTTGAAACCACCATCGCCCAAGTTTCATTACTGCTTTCTCCATTTCCTTCATTTATATTCCTTTCAGTTATGTCTGCAACATATCCTGGTTCCGTATATCCCATCCCATGTCGTTTTGCCAGTCCTTGTTCTTTGTCCGTTAAATCCATCTTTTTGTTTGAATCAAAACCCCAAACAGTATAGAAAACTGTTTGGGGTTAAAAAAAACAAAAAAACAATACAACTCCACCAAAAAACTTTTCCTAACTCAAAACAAAAATAGAATTAAAACCGGAAAATTGGTGAGCCTGTCTCACCTACTGCACACTACAAACTGCCAACTCACTTCCTGTTTGCTCTAGGGCGCCCTCAAAGTGGTATGGCCGTAAGCGAAATCTGCTGCCAAAAACGGGCCTTTTGAAGAAATTCATATACTTTGACTCTGCTACAAGACCTGGCATTTTGAAGAGACTCAGAGACTAATTCAGGCTTTTTGATGAAAATCATAGACTCTTTTTTTTTTTTTTTTTTTTTAAACCAAAAAAAGCTTACAGCACCTGGTATTCCCAGGCGGTCTCCCATCCAAGTACTAACCAGGCCCGACCCTGCTTAGCTTCCGAGATCAGACGAGATCGGGCGTTCTCAAAGTGGTATGGCCGTAAGCGAAATCTGCTGCCAAAAACCGGCCTTTTGAAGAAATTCATATACTTTGACTCTGCTACAAGACCTGGCATTTTGAAGAGACTCAGAGACTAATTCAGGCTTTTTGATGAAAATCATAGACTCTTTTTTTTTTTTTTTTTTTTTTAAACCAAAAAAAGCTTACAGCACCTGGTATTCCCAGGCGGTCTCCCATCCAAGTACTAACCAGGCCCGACCCTGCTTAGCTTCCGAGATCAGACGAGATCGGGCGTTCTCAAAGTGGTATGGCCGTAAGCGAAATCTGCTGCCAAAAACGGGCCTTTTGAAGAAATTCATAGACTTTGACTCTGCTACAAGACCTGGCTTTTTGAAGAAACTCAGAGACTAATTCAGGCTTTTTGATGAAAATCATAGACTCTTTTTTTTTTTTTTTTTTTTTTAAACCAAAAAAAGCTTACAGCACCTGGTATTCCCAGGCGGTCTCCCATCCAAGTACTAACCAGGCCCGACCCTGCTTAGCTTCCGAGATCAGACGAGATCGGGCGTTCTCAAAGTGGTATGGCCGTAAGCGAAATCTGCTGCCAAAAACCGGCCTTTTGAAGAAATTCATAGACTTTTTCAGGCTTTCTGAAGTAGACTATACTGCCAAGACCTGGCATTTTGAAGAGACTCAGAGATTATTTCAGGCTTTTTGAAGAAAATCATAGACTCTTTTTTTTTTTTTTTTTTTTTTAAACCAAAAAAAGCTTACAGCACCTGGTATTCCCAGGCGGTCTCCCATCCAAGTACTAACCAGGCCCGACCCTGCTTAGCTTCCGAGATCAGACGAGATCGGGCGTTCTCAAAGTGGTATGGCCGTAAGCGAAATCTGCTGCCAAAAACGGGCCTTTTGAAGAAATTCATATACTTTGACTCTGCTACAAGACCTGGCATTTTGAAGAGACTCAGAGACTAATTCAGGCTTTTTGATGAAAATCATAGACTCTTTTTTTTTTTTTTTTTTTTTAAACCAAAAAAAGCTTACAGCACCTGGTATTCCCAGGCGGTCTCCCATCCAAGTACTAACCAGGCCCGACCCTGCTTAGCTTCCGAGATCAGACGAGATCGGGCGTTCTCAAAGTGGTATGGCCGTAAGCGAAATCTGCTGCCAAAAACGGGCCTTTTGAAGAAATTCATATACTTTGACTCTGCTACAAGACCTGGCATTTTGAAGAGACTCAGAGACTAATTCAGGCTTTTTGATGAAAATCATAGACTCTTTTTTTTTTTTTTTTTTTTTTAAACCAAAAAAAGCTTACAGCACCTGGTATTCCCAGGCGGTCTCCCATCCAAGTACTAACCAGGCCCGACCCTGCTTAGCTTCCGAGATCAGACGAGATCGGGCGTTCTCAAAGTGGTATGGCCGTAAGCGAAATCTGCTGCCAAAAACCGGCCTTTTGAAGAAATTCATAGACTTTTTCAGGCTTTCTGAAGTAGACTATACTGCCAAGACCTGGCATTTTGAAGAGACTCAGAGATTATTTCAGGCTTTTTGAAGAAAATCATAGACTCTTTTTTTTTTTTTTTTTTTTTTAAACCAAAAAAAGCTTACAGCACCTGGTATTCCCAGGCGGTCTCCCATCCAAGTACTAACCAGGCCCGACCCTGCTTAGCTTCCGAGATCAGACGAGATCGGGCGTTCTCAAAGTGGTATGGCCGTAAGCGAAATCTGCTGCCAAAAACGGGCCTTTTGAAGAAATTCATATACTTTGACTCTGCTACAAGACCTGGCTTTTTGAAGAAACTCAGAGACTAATTCAGGCTTTTTGAAGAAATTCATAGACTTTTTCAGGCTTTCTGAAGTAGACTATACTGCCAAGACCTGGCATTTTGAAGAGACTCAGAGATTATTTCAGGCTTTTTGAAGAAAATCATAGACTCTTTTTTTTTTTTTTTTTTTTTTAAACCAAAAAAAGCTTACAGCACCTGGTATTCCCAGGCGGTCTCCCATCCAAGTACTAACCAGGCCCGACCCTGCTTAGCTTCCGAGATCAGACGAGATCGGGCGTTCTCAAAGTGGTATGGCCGTAAGCGAAAACTGCTGCCAAAAACGGGCCTTTTGAAGAAATTCATATACTTTGACTCTGCTACAAGACCTGGCATTTTGAAGAGACTCAGAGACTAATTCAGGCTTTTTGATGAAAATCATAGACTCTTTTTTTTTTTTTTTTTTTTTAAACCAAAAAAAGCTTACAGCACCTGGTATTCCCAGGCGGTCTCCCATCCAAGTACTAACCAGGCCCGACCCTGCTTAGCTTCCGAGATCAGACGAGATCGGGCGTTCTCAAAGTGGTATGGCCGTAAGCGAAATCTGCTGCCAAAAACCGGCCTTTTGAAGAAATTCATATACTTTGACTCTGCTACAAGACCTGGCATTTTGAAGAGACTCAGAGACTAATTCAGGCTTTTTGATGAAAATCATAGACTCTTTTTTTTTTTTTTTTTTTTTTAAACCAAAAAAAGCTTACAGCACCTGGTATTCCCAGGCGGTCTCCCATCCAAGTACTAACCAGGCCCGACCCTGCTTAGCTTCCGAGATCAGACGAGATCGGGCGTTCTCAAAGTGGTATGGCCGTAAGCGAAATCTGCTGCCAAAAACCGGCCTTTTGAAGAAATTCATAGACTTTTTCAGGCTTTCTGAAGTAGACTATACTGCCAAGACCTGGCATTTTGAAGAGACTCAGAGATTATTTCAGGCTTTTTGAAGAAAATCATAGACTCTTTTTTTTTTTTTTTTTTTTTTTAAACCAAAAAAAGCTTACAGCACCTGGTATTCCCAGGCGGTCTCCCATCCAAGTACTAACCAGGCCCGACCCTGCTTAGCTTCCGAGATCAGACGAGATCGGGCGTTCTCAAAGTGGTATGGCCGTAAGCGAAATCTGCTGCCAAAAACCGGCCTTTTGAAGAAATTCATAGACTTTTTCAGGCTTTCTGAAGTAGACTATACTGCCAAGACCTGGCATTTTGAAGAGACTCAGAGATTATTTCAGGCTTTTTGAAGAAAATCATAGACTCTTTTTTATTTTATTTTTTTTTTAAACCAAAAAAAGCTTACAGCACCTGGTATTCCCAGGCGGTCTCCCATCCAAGTACTAACCAGGCCCGACCCTGCTTAGCTTCCGAGATCAGACGAGATCGGGCGTTCTCAAAGTGGTATGGCCGTAAGCGAAATCTGCTGCCAAAAACGGGCCTTTTGAAGAAATTCATATACTTTGACTCTGCTACAAGACCTGGCTTTTTGAAGAGACTCAGAGACTAATTCAGGCTTTTTGATGAAAATCATAGACTCTTTTTTTTTTTTTTTTTTTT
This sequence comes from Phoxinus phoxinus, assembly GCF_949152265.1. Lineage (NCBI taxonomy): Eukaryota > Metazoa > Chordata > Actinopteri > Cypriniformes > Leuciscidae > Phoxinus > Phoxinus phoxinus. The sequence goes on along the minus strand of NW_027639348.1, from coordinate 13,225 downwards.
TTTAAACCAAAAAAAGCTTACAGCACCTGGTATTCCCAGGCGGTCTCCCATCCAAGTACTAACCAGGCCCGACCCTGCTTAGCTTCCGAGATCAGACGAGATCGGGCGTTCTTTTTTTTCTTTTTTTTTTTTTTTTTTTTTTTTTCTACTTTTATTTAAAACATATTAATACATTTTAAAAACAGCCTGTATCACATTCTGGCAACAATACATTTAATCGAGAACATGTCATTTCAATAAACGGGTTATCTTTTACAAAATGTTTGACAAAAACATCTTTCTCTTCATTCAAATTACAATAATCAAATAAAACATTTAAAATAAAACACATCTTTACCTTAAAAAGTTTGCACACAGGTATTTTTGTTTTCTTTTGTTTGACCATGTTTCTTCTGCTCCAAATTACAAATCTAGCAATGGTTAATATCAAATTAAAAAAACACACATTCTTAACATTACCTTTAAAACCAAATAACAACATTGTTTCCCAATCTTCATCAATACATCTTTGTTCTACCCCCAATTTACTTGTCATTTCTTTTAATTTTTTTGTGAAACATTTTAAACCTGTACATAGAAAAAAAAGATGTAGCAATCCTTCATCTTCCCTATTGCATACCTTGCATCTTGCATCACTTGCCATCCCAATTTTACACAGTCTCATTTCGCTTAGTAAACAATTATGTCTTAAAATATAATCAAAGTTTTCTAAAATTGGACTTTTCCACCAAGCTCTTAGATTTTGCCATGTTGTCTTAGTTTCCATGCTTGGGTATAATCTTTGCCAATATCCTTCTGCTCTTGGTGTGATAAAAACATCTTTACATAAACAAGAATAAAACATCTTTAAAATACCATCTTTAAAAGCATGTTGTTTGTCATTACTTTTAAAATCAATCATCATTCCATCATTACCCTTTGTTTTCCCTGTACCTTCTAAAATATTTATCCATTCTTCCGGTATTGCTTCTTTCATTTGTTTGTATTGCTTATCCAACATTGTTTTAGTTTCATTTTCATAATTTTCTACAATTGCATCTCTTATTACTTGCACCGGTACAAAACCAGGTATCACTTCATACAAGATATCCTTTATTTGCTTTATCCCAGCATAAAACCATTTTTTATAAAAAATGGTCTCTTCTCCCTTTTTAATTAGATTATTTAAAAACAGTGGTTGTCTTAAAATCTCTTCCCTGGTAAAAGACGTACAAACAACATGCTTTCTAAAATCACCCCATGCTTTTACAACCTCTTTATAAAACTCCGGTATTCCGTTCATCATGTTTTCTTTTAGCTTCATCCATAAAACATCATCTCCCATTTTTCCACATTTATTTAAAAAATAGTTCATTACACCCTTCCACGCATATTTCCCCTGTTTCCAGTATTTATTAACAGTTTTTATTCTTATACTTTTCATTCTTATTAATGGATCTATTAGTCCTAACCCTCCTTCCTCCACCTTTCCAATTAAAGTGTCATAAGCAATTTTCGATGGTTTCCCTTCCCATAAAAAGTTTAAAACAATAGCTTTAATTTTTTTATACACCCATATAGGCAAACTCACAGAACCCAAAACGTACCACATTTTTGATAAAAACAAAGAATTAATAACTAAAACCTTCCCTTTTAAAAATAAACCTCTTAATTTCCAGAAATGTAATCTCTTTTCCATTCCTTTTACAACCTCCTCCCATACCACTTCCCTTATTTCATTTTCATTTTCTCCAACCCTTATACCTAAAATTTTCATATTCTTCTTCTCTTCCTTAAATTGCATTTTATTCAGTAAATCATTTGGTAATCCAATTTTCATAAATGTGGTTTTTTCTTTATTAACTTTTGCCCCTGTTCCTTTACAATAACTTTCTAAAACTTCCATTGCTTTATCCATGCTTTTAATATCTTTTACAAACAACGTCGTGTCGTCTGCATATTGAAATATTTTTTGTTCTGATTCTTCTCCTTTTATGCGTATTCCTTTTATGTTCTTTTCCTGTTCTATTGCCAGTCCTAAAGCTTCGGATACTATTGTGTATAATAATGCTGACATAGGACACCCTTGTCTGATTGATCTAGTTATTTTAAAATCTTTTGTTAAAAAACCATTCACTTTTACACAACTACTTATATCTGTATAAAGACATTTTATCCATTTAAAAAAATTCTCCCCAAAACCAAATCTCTCCATCACATGCATCAAGTACTTGTGTTCAACTCTATCAAAAGCCTTTTCTAAATCCACACTTATTATATATCCTGTTTCTTTCTCCTCCTTCATGTACCATATCATATCTCTTATATTGTTAATGACATCCGTAATATCTCTTTTTAGAACAGCATATGCTTGATTTGTAGTAATTATATTTGGTACTACTATTTTCAATCGATTGGCTAAAATTTTGGCTAATATTTTGTAATCTGTATTCAACATGCTTAGTGGTCTGTAATTTTTTAGGTCTCTCTTATCCCCTTTTTTCTTGTAAATTATTTTCACCATTCCTTTCTTCATACTATCAGTTAAATTCCCTTTTCTAAAAATATCTATAAATATTTCATTTAAAATTGGACATAACACATCTTTAAAAACCTTATAAAAATCAACTGGTAGTCCATCTATTCCAGGACTTTTACCATTTTTCAATTGATCAATTGCTATTCCTATTTCTAATTCCGTAATCCCACTCTCACACATTTCCTTGTCTCCCTCATTAACTTTAACCTGTATTTTACTTAATACAAATTCCTCATCTTCTAAAACTACCTCATTTTCGGTAAATAAATCCTTATAGAATTCTCTGACTTCTTCTAAAATTCCTGTTTTATCTTCTACAATCCTCCCATCTTCTGTTTTAATACTTTTTGTCATATCCGCTCTCTGTCTTGTTTTTTCTAAATCATAAAAATATTTTGTACTTCTTTCTCCTTCTACAATGTCTTTTGCCCTACTTCTTATTATTGCTCCTTTGCACTTATCTTCTTCTATTTTCTTTAATTCTTCCTGTAATTCTATTATCTTATCAATATTTTCATCCTTCTCATTTACTTTCCTCATTTCTTCATCCCATTCTTTTTTTATCTTATTTTCTTTCATTCTTTTGACTTTTTGCAATTTCTTTGAATATTCCATTGAGAATTTTTTTATTCTTTTTTTTAAAATGTCCCACCACAGCCCTTTTTCTATGTCATACATTTCATCATTTACACTATTAATTATTATGCTTTCTATCTCTATTCTGTATATTACATTTTTTAGAAGTTCTGTATTTAATATCCACACCCCCGGTCCTGTATCAGTCTCATTAAAATTCATCATTATCCATAAAAAATCATGATCACTCTCGCTATAATTTTTGTAAGAAGCCTTTGTGACATAATATGCTTCATTTTTCTTGCATAGACATAAGTCTATTCTACTTTGCTTTAGAACTCTCTCAACAATTTGTCTTCTTGAATATTCCCTTTTCATCCCATTCCTCTCTCTCCACACATCCACCATATTATATTTCTCCATTATGTTATGTAATTCATTCCTCCCTCTATCTCTTCTAAATCCCATTGAATCATCTATATCAATTCTCTGTATTACAGTATTAAAATCACCTAACACCATCATGTTTTCATGTTTTTCTATTAACTCATTCATATCCTTATAAAATTTAAATTTTTCTCTCTCATCATTTGGTGCATGTATGTTACACACTTTCATTTCTTTTCCATTACACAAAAACTTAACAATTATTATTCTTCCCTTTGTGTCTTTATAATCTATATCCACTTCTTCAAATATCCCTTTTCTTATTAAAATAGCTACCCCTCTCTTCCTTTCCATATCACAATTACTATATATTTCTCCATTCCATAATTTTCTAATTTCATCACTTATTTTATCTTCCCATTTCGTTTCTTGTAAACATAGCACATCACATTTTTTGGTTAGACACATTAATCTTTCAAACTTCTGATATTTGGATAATCCTCTAGCATTCAGGGATATAATACTAATAGAGCTCATTAGAGAAAAGATTGGATAAACCAAACGCCACCATTCAATCTGCTTCATTGTCTTTCAAGAAAGTATATCTTACTTATATCCCATTTCAGCTTGTGTCCTTTCCAGTCTTTCCTTTAGCCCTCCTCTTCTTATCTTCTGCTTTTTAAGAACCTGTTGAATGTCTATTCCACTTTTTTTTCCTTTTGCACCTCTATTCCGTCTTTCTTTTCCTTTGTTTTCCATTCCACAAAATCCCCCCCCATTGTCTGCTTCTCTTACCTCAGTCAGTGTCTTTATTCCCTTTTCCTCAGCTCTTTCATTTTCTTGTCCTTTTTCGTAGTCCAGTCCAGTAGTGTCCACATCATCCTGTTCCTCAGAAAATCCTTTTTTAATCAAGTTTTTATCCTCTTTGTTCGCTCCTCCTCCCATCTCCATTCTTTGTTCTCCATCCTCCTCCTTTTCTTTATTCTCATCTATGTTGGTGTTCTCCTCTTCCTCGTCATCTTGTTCATCTTCCTCTCCTTGTGTCTGCCTTTGTGAGTCATTTACCCTTTCAATTGTTGTAACTCCCATCACCTCTCGTATTTCCATTCCTGTTTCTTCATTTTCTTCGTCGTCCATCTCGCATCTGCATCTTAACATTGTCTTATGGCAGCCTTGGCACCGCGGGACTTTACAGTCTCGCGCATAATGCCCCTGCTCAAGACAGTTTCTGCAGGTAAATTGAGGGCAGTCCTTTTTTTCATGCTCCGGACTTGCACAGATCCTGCACGTCTTCACTTGATTATCGTGAATCACTCTGAAGTACTGCAATCCTTCTTCGGTCATGAAACCTGTGTTGTATGGTAAAGACGTCACCTCTTGTGGAAACTTTACCCTCAAAAAACGTGTTCCGTCCGCCACCGTTGTCCCCGGATGATATCTCCTTCTTAGAGGCAGTATGGGAGTTACACCCCAATTGATGAGTTTTTGACTGATTTCCTCGTCTTCTATGTAGCTGGGCAGACTCAAGAAAGATACCATTCTTTCTGTAGCACACAATTTCCTTATCTCGCATTCTTGTCCATTCACCATTATTCCATTCAAAAGCAAGTCACAGTCAATCTCACTTTCCAAAGTCATTTCAAACTCATTTTTAGTCTTTCTTCTTAGTCCGATCAATTTTCCAATTCCAACTTTCTCTTCAACTGCTTTAATTATCATTATTATTGTTATATTTTCTATATCTTTAACAGTCATTGTTAATGTTGCTTCTTTCTTGTATTCCCTCTGATACCTTGTTTGTTTGCTTAACTTCTTCATCATTTGCTGGCGTTGAGATGAATCATTTATTTTTTCTCCAACTTCTTTCTCAATTCCAATACCTTCAGTTGTTTGTAGATCTCCTTTCCGTTCTTGTCCATTTGTTTTTCCTTCTTGTTTTCTCCTTGAAACCACCATCGCCCAAGTTTCATTACTGCTTTCTCCATTTCCTTCATTTATATTCCTTTCAGTTATGTCTGCAACATATCCTGGTTCCGTATATCCCATCCCATGTCGTTTTGCCAGTCCTTGTTCTTTGTCCGTTAAATCCATCTTTTTGTTTGAATCAAAACCCCAAACAGTATAGAAAACTGTTTGGGGTTAAAAAAAACAAAAAAACAATACAACTCCACCAAAAAACTTTTCCTAACTCAAAACAAAAATAGAATTAAAACCGGAAAATTGGTGAGCCTGTCTCACCTACTGCACACTACAAACTGCCAACTCACTTCCTGTTTGCTCTAGGGCGCCCTCAAAGTGGTATGGCCGTAAGCGAAATCTGCTGCCAAAAACGGGCCTTTTGAAGAAATTCATATACTTTGACTCTGCTACAAGACCTGGCATTTTGAAGAGACTCAGAGACTAATTCAGGCTTTTTGATGAAAATCATAGACTCTTTTTTTTTTTTTTTTTTTTTTAAACCAAAAAAAGCTTACAGCACCTGGTATTCCCAGGCGGTCTCCCATCCAAGTACTAACCAGGCCCGACCCTGCTTAGCTTCCGAGATCAGACGAGATCGGGCGTTCTCAAAGTGGTATGGCCGTAAGCGAAATCTGCTGCCAAAAACCGGCCTTTTGAAGAAATTCATATACTTTGACTCTGCTACAAGACCTGGCATTTTGAAGAGACTCAGAGACTAATTCAGGCTTTTTGATGAAAATCATAGACTCTTTTTTTTTTTTTTTTTTTTTTAAACCAAAAAAAGCTTACAGCACCTGGTATTCCCAGGCGGTCTCCCATCCAAGTACTAACCAGGCCCGACCCTGCTTAGCTTCCGAGATCAGACGAGATCGGGCGTTCTCAAAGTGGTATGGCCGTAAGCGAAATCTGCTGCCAAAAACGGGCCTTTTGAAGAAATTCATAGACTTTGACTCTGCTACAAGACCTGGCTTTTTGAAGAAACTCAGAGACTAATTCAGGCTTTTTGATGAAAATCATAGACTCTTTTTTTTTTTTTTTTTTTTTAAACCAAAAAAAGCTTACAGCACCTGGTATTCCCAGGCGGTCTCCCATCCAAGTACTAACCAGGCCCGACCCTGCTTAGCTTCCGAGATCAGACGAGATCGGGCGTTCTCAAAGTGGTATGGCCGTAAGCGAAATCTGCTGCCAAAAACCGGCCTTTTGAAGAAATTCATAGACTTTTTCAGGCTTTCTGAAGTAGACTATACTGCCAAGACCTGGCATTTTGAAGAGACTCAGAGATTATTTCAGGCTTTTTGAAGAAAATCATAGACTCTTTTTTTTTTTTTTTTTTTTTTAAACCAAAAAAAGCTTACAGCACCTGGTATTCCCAGGCGGTCTCCCATCCAAGTACTAACCAGGCCCGACCCTGCTTAGCTTCCGAGATCAGACGAGATCGGGCGTTCTCAAAGTGGTATGGCCGTAAGCGAAATCTGCTGCCAAAAACGGGCCTTTTGAAGAAATTCATATACTTTGACTCTGCTACAAGACCTGGCATTTTGAAGAGACTCAGAGACTAATTCAGGCTTTTTGATGAAAATCATAGACTCTTTTTTTTTTTTTTTTTTTTTTAAACCAAAAAAAGCTTACAGCACCTGGTATTCCCAGGCGGTCTCCCATCCAAGTACTAACCAGGCCCGACCCTGCTTAGCTTCCGAGATCAGACGAGATCGGGCGTTCTCAAAGTGGTATGGCCGTAAGCGAAATCTGCTGCCAAAAACCGGCCTTTTGAAGAAATTCATAGACTTTTTCAGGCTTTCTGAAGTAGACTATACTGCCAAGACCTGGCATTTTGAAGAGACTCAGAGATTATTTCAGGCTTTTTGAAGAAAATCATAGACTCTTTTTTTTTTTTTTTTTTTTTTAAACCAAAAAAAGCTTACAGCACCTGGTATTCCCAGGCGGTCTCCCATCCAAGTACTAACCAGGCCCGACCCTGCTTAGCTTCCGAGATCAGACGAGATCGGGCGTTCTCAAAGTGGTATGGCCGTAAGCGAAATCTGCTGCCAAAAACGGGCCTTTTGAAGAAATTCATATACTTTGACTCTGCTACAAGACCTGGCATTTTGAAGAGACTCAGAGACTAATTCAGGCTTTTTGATGAAAATCATAGACTCTTTTTTTTTTTTTTTTTTTTTTAAACCAAAAAAAGCTTACAGCACCTGGTATTCCCAGGCGGTCTCCCATCCAAGTACTAACCAGGCCCGACCCTGCTTAGCTTCCGAGATCAGACGAGATCGGGCGTTCTCAAAGTGGTATGGCCGTAAGCGAAATCTGCTGCCAAAAACCGGCCTTTTGAAGAAATTCATAGACTTTTTCAGGCTTTCTGAAGTAGACTATACTGCCAAGACCTGGCATTTTGAAGAGACTCAGAGATTATTTCAGGCTTTTTGAAGAAAATCATAGACTCTTTTTTTTTTTTTTTTTTTTTTAAACCAAAAAAAGCTTACAGCACCTGGTATTCCCAGGCGGTCTCCCATCCAAGTACTAACCAGGCCCGACCCTGCTTAGCTTCCGAGATCAGACGAGATCGGGCGTTCTCAAAGTGGTATGGCCGTAAGCGAAATCTGCTGCCAAAAACGGGCCTTTTGAAGAAATTCATATACTTTGACTCTGCTACAAGACCTGGCTTTTTGAAGAAACTCAGAGACTAATTCAGGCTTTTTGAAGAAATTCATAGACTTTTTCAGGCTTTCTGAAGTAGACTATACTGCCAAGACCTGGCATTTTGAAGAGACTCAGAGATTATTTCAGGCTTTTTGAAGAAAATCATAGACTCTTTTTTTTTTTTTTTTTTTTTAAACCAAAAAAAGCTTACAGCACCTGGTATTCCCAGGCGGTCTCCCATCCAAGTACTAACCAGGCCCGACCCTGCTTAGCTTCCGAGATCAGACGAGATCGGGCGTTCTCAAAGTGGTATGGCCGTAAGCGAAAACTGCTGCCAAAAACGGGCCTTTTGAAGAAATTCATATACTTTGACTCTGCTACAAGACCTGGCATTTTGAAGAGACTCAGAGACTAATTCAGGCTTTTTGATGAAAATCATAGACTCTTTTTTTTTTTTTTTTTTTTTAAACCAAAAAAAGCTTACAGCACCTGGTATTCCCAGGCGGTCTCCCATCCAAGTACTAACCAGGCCCGACCCTGCTTAGCTTCCGAGATCAGACGAGATCGGGCGTTCTCAAAGTGGTATGGCCGTAAGCGAAATCTGCTGCCAAAAACCGGCCTTTTGAAGAAATTCATATACTTTGACTCTGCTACAAGACCTGGCATTTTGAAGAGACTCAGAGACTAATTCAGGCTTTTTGATGAAAATCATAGACTCTTTTTTTTTTTTTTTTTTTTTTAAACCAAAAAAAGCTTACAGCACCTGGTATTCCCAGGCGGTCTCCCATCCAAGTACTAACCAGGCCCGACCCTGCTTAGCTTCCGAGATCAGACGAGATCGGGCGTTCTCAAAGTGGTATGGCCGTAAGCGAAATCTGCTGCCAAAAACCGGCCTTTTGAAGAAATTCATAGACTTTTTCAGGCTTTCTGAAGTAGACTATACTGCCAAGACCTGGCATTTTGAAGAGACTCAGAGATTATTTCAGGCTTTTTGAAGAAAATCATAGACTCTTTTTTTTTTTTTTTTTTTTTTAAACCAAAAAAAGCTTACAGCACCTGGTATTCCCAGGCGGTCTCCCATCCAAGTACTAACCAGGCCCGACCCTGCTTAGCTTCCGAGATCAGACGAGATCGGGCGTTCTCAAAGTGGTATGGCCGTAAGCGAAATCTGCTGCCAAAAACGGGCCTTTTGAAGAAATTCATATACTTTGACTCTGCTACAAGACCTGGCATTTTGAAGAGACTCAGAGACTAATTCAGGCTTTTTGATGAAAATCATAGACTCTTTTTTTTTTTTTTTTTTTTTTTAAACCAAAAAAAGCTTACAGCACCTGGTATTCCCAGGCGGTCTCCCATCCAAGTACTAACCAGGCCCGACCCTGCTTAGCTTCCGAGATCAGACGAGATCGGGCGTTCTCAAAGTGGTATGGCCGTAAGCGAAATCTGCTGCCAAAAACGGGCCTTTTGAAGAAATTCATATACTTTGACTCTGCTACAAGACCTGGCTTTTTGAAGAAACTCAGAGACTAATTCAGGCTTTTTGAAGAAATTCATAGACTTTTTCAGGCTTTCTGAAGTAGACTATACTGCCAAGACCTGGCATTTTGAAGAGACTCAGAGATTATTTCAGGCTTTTTGAAGAAAATCATAGACTCTTTTTTTTTTTTTTTTTTTTTAAACCAAAAAAAGCTTACAGCACCTGGTATTCCCAGGCGGTCTCCCATCCAAGTACTAACCAGGCCCGACCCTGCTTAGCTTCCGAGATCAGACGAGATCGGGCGTTCTCAAAGTGGTATGGCCGTAAGCGAAAACTGCTGCCAAAAACGGGCCTTTTGAAGAAATTCATATACTTTGACTCTGCTACAAGACCTGGCATTTTGAAGAGACTCAGAGACTAATTCAGGCTTTTTGATGAAAATCATAGACTCTTTTTTTTTTTTTTTTTTTTTAAACCAAAAAAAGCTTACAGCACCTGGTATTCCCAGGCGGTCTCCCATCCAAGTACTAACCAGGCCCGACCCTGCTTAGCTTCCGAGATCAGACGAGATCGGGCGTTCTCAAAGTGGTATGGCCGTAAGCGAAATCTGCTGCCAAAAACCGGCCTTTTGAAGAAATTCATATACTTTGACTCTGCTACAAGACCTGGCATTTTGAAGAGACTCAGAGACTAATTCAGGCTTTTTGATGAAAATCATAGACTCTTTTTTTTTTTTTTTTTTTTTTTTAAACCAAAAAAAGCTTACAGCACCTGGTATTCCCAGGCGGTCTCCCATCCAAGTACTAACCAGGCCCGACCCTGCTTAGCTTCCGAGATCAGACGAGATCGGGCGTTCTCAAAGTGGTATGGCCGTAAGCGAAATCTGCTGCCAAAAACGGGCCTTTTGAAGAAATTCATAGACTTTGACTCTGCTACAAGACCTGGCTTTTTGAAGAAACTCAGAGACTAATTCAGGCTTTTTGATGAAAATCATAGACTCTTTTTTTTTTTTTTTTTTTTTTAAACCAAAAAAAGCTTACAGCACCTGGTATTCCCAGGCGGTCTCCCATCCAAGTACTAACCAGGCCCGACCCTGCTTAGCTTCCGAGATCAGACGAGATCGGGCGTTCTCAAAGTGGTATGGCCGTAAGCGAAATCTGCTGCCAAAAACCGGCCTTTTGAAGAAATTCATAGACTTTTTCAGGCTTTCTGAAGTAGACTATACTGCCAAGACCTGGCATTTTGAAGAGACTCAGAGATTATTTCAGGCTTTTTGAAGAAAATCATAGACTCTTTTTTTTTTTTTTTTTTTTTTTTAACCAAAAAAAGCTTACAGCACCTGGTATTCCCAGGCGGTCTCCCATCCAAGTACTAACCAGGCCCGACCCTGCTTAGCTTCCGAGATCAGACGAGATCGGGCGTTCTCAAAGTGGTATGGCCGTAAGCGAAATCTGCTGCCAAAAACGGGCCTTTTGAAGAAATTCATATACTTTGACTCTGCTACAAGACCTGGCATTTTGAAGAGACTCAGAGATTATTTCAGGCTTTTTGAAGAAAATCATAGACTCTTTTTTTTTTTTTTTTTTTTTTAAACCAAAAAAAGCTTACAGCACCTGGTATTCCCAGGCGGTCTCCCATCCAAGTACTAACCAGGCCCGACCCTGCTTAGCTTCCGAGATCAGACGAGATCGGGCGTTCTCAAAGTGGTATGGCCGTAAGCGAAATCTGCTGCCAAAAACGGGCCTTTTGAAGAAATTCATAGACTTTGACTCTGCTACAAGACCTGGCTTTTTGAAGAAACTCAGAGACTAATTCAGGCTTTTTGATGAAAATCATAGACTCTTTTTTTTTTTTTTTTTTTTTAAACCAAAAAAAGCTTACAGCACCTGGTATTCCCAGGCGGTCTCCCATCCAAGTACTAACCAGGCCCGACCCTGCTTAGCTTCCGAGATCAGACGAGATCGGGCGTTCTCAAAGTGGTATGGCCGTAAGCGAAATCTGCTGCCAAAAACCGGCCTTTTGAAGAAATTCATAGACTTTTTCAGGCTTTCTGAAGTAGACTATACTGCCAAGACCTGGCATTTTGAAGAGACTCAGAGATTATTTCAGGCTTTTTGAAGAAAATCATAGACTCTTTTTTTTTTTTTTTTTTTTTTTTAACCAAAAAAGCTTACAGCACCTGGTATTCCCAGGCGGTCTCCCATCCAAGTACTAACCAGGCCCGACCCTGCTTAGCTTCCGAGATCAGACGAGATCGGGCGTTCTCAAAGTGGTATGGCCGTAAGCGAAATCTGCTGCCAAAAACCGGCCTTTTGAAGAAATTCATAGACTTTTTCAGGCTTTCTGAAGTAGACTATACTGCCAAGACCTGGCATTTTGAAGAGACTCAGAGATTATTTCAGGCTTTTTGAAGAAAATCATAGACTCTTTTTTTTTTTTTTTTTTTTTTAAACCAAAAAAAGCTTACAGCACCTGGTATTCCCAGGCGGTCTCCCATCCAAGTACTAACCAGGCCCGACCCTGCTTAGCTTCCGAGATCAGACGAGATCGGGCGTTCTCAAAGTGGTATGGCCGTAAGCGAAATCTGCTGCCAAAAACGGGCCTTTTGAAGAAATTCATATACTTTGACTCTGCTACAAGACCTGGCTTTTTGAAGAAACTCAGAGACTAATTCAGGCTTTTTGAAGAAATTCATAGACTTTTTCAGGCTTCTGAAGTAGACTATACTGCCAAGACCTGGCATTTTGAAGAGACTCAGAGATTATTTCAGGCTTTTTGAAGAAAATCATAGACTCTTTTTTTTTTTTTTTTTTTTTTTAAACCAAAAAAAGCTTACAGCACCTGGTATTCCCAGGCGGTCTCCCATCCAAGTACTAACCAGGCCCGACCCTGCTTAGCTTCCGAGATCAGACGAGATCGGGCGTTCTCAAAGTGGTATGGCCGTAAGCGAAAACTGCTGCCAAAAAACGGGCCTTTTGAAGAAATTCATATACTTTGACTCTGCTACAAGACCTGGCATTTGAAGAGACTCAGAGACTAATTCAGGCTTTTTGATGAAAATCATAGACTCTTTTTTTTTTTTTTTTTTTTTTAAACCAAAAAAAGCTTACAGCACCTGGTATTCCCAGGCGGTCTCCCATCCAAGTACTAACCAGGCCCGACCCTGCTTAGCTTCCGAGATCAGACGAGATCGGGCGTTCTCAAAGTGGTATGGCCGTAAGCGAAATCTGCTGCCAAAAACCGGCCTTTTGAAGAAATTCATATACTTTGACTCTGCTACAAGACCTGGCATTTTGAAGAGACTCAGAGACTAATTCAGGCTTTTTGATGAAAATCATAGACTCTTTTTTTTTTTTTTTTTTTTTTTAAACCAAAAAAAGCTTACAGCACCTGGTATTCCCAGGCGGTCTCCCATCCAAGTACTAACCAGGCCCGACCCTGCTTAGCTTCCGAGATCAGACGAGATCGGGCGTTCTCAAAGTGGTATGGCCGTAAGCGAAATCTGCTGCCAAAAACCGGCCTTTTGAAGAAATTCATAGACTTTTTCAGGCTTTCTGAAGTAGACTATACTGCCAAGACCTGGCATTTTGAAGAGACTCAGAGATTATTTCAGGCTTTTTGAAGAAAATCATAGACTCTTTTTTTTTTTTTTTTTTTTTTAA